>NC_057825.1:68084520-68387551 GCF_910594005.1 Cervus elaphus | reverse complement strand
GAGAAAACAGAAATAACAGGCAGCCAACAAATACGTAAGTTATCCAGAATGCAAAAAAAAGGGCTTCCCAGGTGGCTCAGCAATAAAGAATCTGCCTGCAATGGAGGAGATGCGGGGTCAATCCCTGGGTCAGGAAGATACCCTGGAGAGGGAAATGGCAACCCAATCCAGTATTCTTGCCTGGAAAACCCCATGGACAGAGAAACCTGGCCGGCTATTCTTTTGCCCAACTCGCAAAAGAGTGGGACAAGACTTAGCAACTAAACAACACAATGCTGAATGATACACAATATATTTTTGGAGAAAGTATAACATTGAAATATTGGTGAAGAAAATTTAAAACTTAGAAGTATCATTTTTATGAGTAGAAGGACTCACTGTCATAAAGGTTTCAGTTTCCACTAAATTATCAGAGTAATGGACTCGATGTCATTCAAACAAAATATCAACACATTTTAATTAAATTTGACAAACTACTTTTGAAATTTATTTGAAAGAATAAAAGACCGGGAATAGAGAAAATATTATTGGAAATGATCAAGGTAGATAGATATTGCCACACATATCAAGATCTATTCTAAAACAATAGTAATTAGGGTAGTGTGCTCTTGACGTGGTGACAAACAAATAAAAAAGCAAAATAAAGAGTCTATATGTTTTTAATCTGCATAATTAGTATAATGATCCATGCAACATTTGACAATTTATTAAATATTTATTGCTTATATTGATCAATGTTGATATGTTGATACATTCAGACTTAGTTTTTTTTCATTTTAATCTATGCAGTATTTCATCATGTGAACAGACCTTAAATTTTTCAGTCTTCTATGTATATTTAGGTTGGTCCTCAGTTTTTCACTCATACATGGTCTGATGACTACGTTCATTTTTGTGCACTTGCATGAAGGGATTTCTAAAATAAAATTATACTTTGTCCATAAGAGATGCTTATCTTCAAAGTTATAAGTTGTTTTACAAAGGAATTACAGTATGTTACATTTCCATCAGAGGTCATCTTAACCTACAATTCACCAATTTGGTATTTTCAATTTTTTTTTAATTTTTGCCTATTTGGGTAGCATGAACTTGTATTTTTCCTTTAGTTTCATTTACCTGGTTACAATTGCAAATTAGTGTATATATATATATATATATATATATATTATAAATATTGTCATATATATAGTATATATGTTGGTCATTCTGGTTTCCTCTTTAATTACTATTGACATTTTTGCCCTTTTTCCCTATTTTATTCTGATTATATCACCTTTGCCTTCCTATTTAAAAAAATATTTTTGTTATAAACTACTCATGCATGTAAATGTTTTAAAAAATAAAACCAAAATATGCATCATGTAACTATGATGTAACTTTTTAATAACATTCTCTTTTTACTAAACTTGTTTCTCATTTTTTAAAAACATAATCATTCCAGATAAGCTTGATATCCATGCTCACCTTCTTCTTTCTTGTACAGTATTGGATAGCATATTTAAACCTTAAAGAAAAGTTATCGCTATATAGGTATTTAACTTCATAAACTTCTTTTTCTTTTTTTTTTTACTCAACATTATACCTCATGATAATACTTGGAGCACATAATCATTTTGATTTTTCACAGATGTTATATGAATATGTTATAATTTGTTTATTAATTTTCCTCTAGTGAATATTTATACTGTCTTCAGTTTTTTACCATTGTAAGCAGTTTAGCATCAAATATTCTTATTACAGCATAAAAAGACAGAAAGATATGACACTGGAAGAGGACCCCTCCAGGTCAGAAGATGTCAAAAATACCACTGGGGAAGAGCAGAGGGCAATTACTAACAGCTCCAGAAAGAATGTAGCATCTGGGCCAAAGAGGAAACATAGTTGTGGATATGTCTGACGGTGAAAGTAAAGTCCAATGCTGTAAACAATATTGCGTAGGAACCTAGAACGTTAGGTTCATGAATCAAAGTAAATTAGATGTGGTCAAGCAGGAGATAGCAATAGTGAACATCTACATCTTAGGAATCAGTGAACTAAAATGGACAGGAATGGGCAAATTTAAATCAGATGACCATTATATCTACTACTATGGGAAAGAAACCCTTAGAAGAAATGGAGTAACCCTCATAGTTAACAAAAGAGTTCAAAATGCAGTACTTGGGTGCAATCTCAAAAACAAAAGAATGAGCTAGGTTTGTTTCCAAGGCAAACCATTGCCCTAGTCTATGCCCCAACCACTGAAGTCAGTGAAGCTGAAGTCAAACTGTTCTCTGAAGACCTATAAGACCTTCTAGAACTAACACACACAAACACACACACACAAATGTCATTTTCATTATAGGAGACTGAAATGCAAAAGTCAAGAGACACCTGGAATAACAGGGAAGTTTGGCCTTAGAGTACAAAATGAAGCAGGGCAAAGGCTAACAGAGTTTTGTCAAGAGAATACACTGGTCATAGAAAATACCCTTTTCCAACACCCCAAGAGATGATTCTACACAAGGACATAATCAGGTGATCAATACCAAAATCAGATTGATTATATTCTTCGCAGTTAAAGATGGAGAAGTTCTATACAGGCAGCAAAAACAAGACCGGGAACTGACTGTGGCTCAGATCATGAGTTCCTTATTGTAAAATTCAGGCTTAAATTGAAAAGAGAAGGGAAAACCACTAGGCCATTCAAGTATGACCTAAATAAAATCCCTTATGATTATACAATGGAGGTGATGAATAGATTCAAGGAGTTAGATCTGGTAGACAGATTTCCTGAAGAATTTCCTGAAGAATTACTACAGAGGTTTCTAACACTACAGGAAGCAGTGATCAAAACAACCCCAAAGGAAAAGAAATGCAAGGAAGCAAACTGGCTGTTAAGGAGGCTTTACAAATAGCTGAGGAAAGAAGAGAAGTGAAAAGGAAGGAAGAAAGGGAAAGATATACCCAACTGAAGGCAGAGTTCCAGAGAACAGCAAGGAGAGAAAAGAGGTCTTCCTAAGAGAACAATGCAAAGAAATAAAGGTAAACAATAGAATGGGAAACTAAAGGTCTCTTCAAGAAAATTGGAGGTATCAAGGGAATATTTCATGCAAGGATGGGCAGAATAAAGGACAGAAACATAAAGGACCTAAGAGAAGACTCTTCATGGCAAATAGATGGGGAAACAGTGGAAACAGTAACAGACTTTATTTTCTTCAGCTCCAAAATCACTGCAGATGGTGACTGCAGTCATGAAATTCAAAAATGCTTCCTCCTTAGAAGAAAAGTTATGACTAACCTAGACAGCATATTAAAAAGCAGAGACATTACTTTGCCAACAAAGGTCCGTCTAGTCAAAGCTATGGTTTTTCCTGTAGTCATGTTTGAGTCATGTTTGGATGAGAGAGTTGGACTGTAAATAAAACTGAGTGTCAAAGAGAATCTATGCTTTTAAACTGTGGTGTTGGAGAAGACTCCTGAGAGTCCCTTGGACTCCAAGGAGACCCAACCAGTCCATCCTAAAGGAAATCAGTCCTAAATATTCATTGGAAGGATTGACACTGAAGCGGAAACCCCAATACTTTGACCACCTGATGCAAAGAACTGACTCATTGGAAAAGACCCTGATACTGGGAAAGATTGAAGGCAAGAGGAGAAGGGGACAACAGAGGTTTAGATGGTTGGATGGCATCACCGACTCAATGGACATGAGCTTAAGTAAACTCTGGGAGTTGGTGATGGACAGGGAGACCTTTCATGCTGCATTCCATGGGGTCGCAAAGAGTTAGACATGAGTGAGTGACTGAACTGAACTGAACTGAACAGAATCAGAAGAGATTAAGAAGAGGTGGTACGAACATAGAAGAACTAAAAGTAGTCTTCAGGACCCAGATAACCATGATGGTATAGTCACTCACCTAGAGCCAGACATCCTGGAGTGTGAAGTCAAGTGGGCCTTAGGAAGCATCATTACAAACAAAGCTAGTGGAGGTGATGGAATTCCAGCAAAGCTATTAAAAATCCTAAAAGATGATGCTGTTAAAGTGCTGCACTTGATATGCCAGCAAATTTGGAAAACTCAGCAGTGGCCAAAGGACTAAGAAACATCAGTTTTCCTTTCAATCTCAAAGAAAGGCAATGCCAAAGAATGTTCCAACTACCATAAAATTGCACTCATTTCACATGCTAACAAGGTTATTCTCAAAATCCTTCAATATGAACATGAGGGGGTTGGGGGAGGATGCAGAGGGTGGGATGTATGGAGGAAGTAACATGGAAATTTACATTACCATATGTAAAATAGATAGCCAATGGGAATTTGATGTATGACTTAGGAAACTCAAACTCGAGCTCTATGTCAACCTAGAGGGGTGGGATGAGGAGGAATATGGGAGGGAGATTCAAAAGGGAGGGGACATACATACACTGATTCATGTTGATGTTTGGCAGAAATCAACACAATTCTAGAAAGCAATTATCCTTCAATTAAAAAAAAATTTAAAATATTTTTTAAATTATTGTTTTAAAAATCTTTCAAGCTGGGATTCAGTAGCATGTGAACTAAGAACTTCCAAACATACAAACTGAGTTTCGAAGAGGCAAAGGAATCAGAGATCAAATTGCCAGCACTTGTTGGATTATAGAGAAAGCAAGGAAGTTCCAGAAAAACATCTACTTCTGCTTCATTGATTATGCTAAAACCTTTGATTGTGTGGTCACAGCAAACTGTGGAAAATTCTTAAAGAAATGGGAGTCCCAGACCACCATACTCATACCCTGAGAAATCTGTATGCAGGTCTAGAAGCAACAGAACCAGACACTGAACAATTGACTGGTTCAAAATTGGAAAAGGAGTATGACAAGGCTATACATTGTCACCCTGCTTATCTAGCTTATATGCAGAATACATCATGTGAAATGCTAGGCTGTATGAATCATAAGCTGGAATCAAGTTTGCCAAGAGAAATATCAATAACCTCAGATATGCAGTGATACCACTTGAATGGCAGAAATCTTGCATTGTGAATAGGAACTAAAAGTCATCTTGATGAGAGTGAAAGAGGAGAGTGAAAAAGTTGGCTTGAAATACAACATTGAAAAAAACAAAGATCATGGCATCTGGTCCCATCACTTCATGGCAAATAGATGGGGCAAAAGTGGAAGCAGTGACAGGGTTTATTTTCTTGGCTCCAAAATCACTGTAGATGGTGACTACAGTCATGAAATTAAAAGACACATGTTCCTTGGAAGAAAGGCTATTGCAAACCTAGGCAGCATATTAAGAAGGAGAGACATCACCTTGCTGGCAAAGGTCTGTATAGTCAAAGCTGTGGTTTTTCCAGTAGTCATGTATGGATGTGAGAGTAGGACATAAAGAAGGTTGAGTGTCAAAGAACTGATGTCTTCAAATTGTGATACTGGTAGACTCTTGAGTGTCCTTTGGACTGCAAGAAGATAAAACCAGTCAGTCTTAAGGGAAATCAACCCTGAATATTCATTGGAAGGACTGTTGCTGAAACTGAAGCTCCAATACTTTGACCATCTGATGTAAAGAGCCAACTCATTGGAAAGGACCGTGATGGTGGGAAAGATTGAAGGCAAAGAAGAGGATGGCAGAGGAGGAGATGGTTAGATATCATCATGACTCAATGGACAAACTCCAGGAGATAGTGAAGGATAGAGAAGCTTGGCATGCTGCAGTCCTTGAGGTCGCGAAGAGTCAGACACAACTTAGTGACTGAAAACAACAAATATATTTCTGTGACCTGAAGTCAACATGATATTGTAACTTGGCAAGATTGCTTGTAACTTACAATAATTATGTTACACAACAGTTTTTCTGAATATTCATACATTTACAGTTATTTCTACCATCTTATTTTGTAGTTTCTACTTACCATTCATTTCTTGGCCTCATTTTTTCCTGTCTTTGATTAGACTGATTAAAAAAAAAACCTTATATATTTGTTTGAAAGCTAAAGATTAAAAATTTCCTTTTAATCTTTCTTAAAGAAAACTCTTTCTTAAAGTATTAAGGTATCTCTTAATATGTGAATTTTTCTAAAAGTCAAATTTCTTCAACTTTATATACTCTTCTTAATAATATGATTTATTCACCCTTGAACTTTACAACATATCTTACTGTTGCATTGAGCTTTTATCTTATTTGTGTTGGGGGAAAGCACTGTCAACAGTTAAATTTCATTACCTTTTCTTGAAGTTTCTATTATATTTTTTGTAATTCATACCTTCTCTCTGGGTTAACTTTTCTTTTTGCTGAATTACATTTACTTCATTAAGCACCATGGATTAGTAAATTCTCCAAGTCTTTGTCAGACTTTTTTTTTTTTTCCATTTTGCCCTCACTCTTGAAAGTGTTTGGTTAGATAACAAACTCAGTTAACTGGTATTTTCCCTCAGCTCAGTGAAGTTGTCTGAGAGTGTTTATCAGTGATGAAGACCTGATGGGACCAAGGGATAGAGGCTACCAGAGCTGTGTCCAAACAGGAAGTAGGGAAAATTTACCCTTTTCTTTCTAGAATACTTTCTTAATTTTGGCCAGGTAGACACACGTTGGACTGCACATATGTCCATCTCTTCTACTGCCCACACCAACTTGCATATAACCACTTATCTGGGTCAGGCTCTAAGCTAACCATTTCACACACGGTCTGCAATCACCTGACAACCTTATAATGACCCCAGTATAATGACAACTACTGGGGGAATTTAATTATTAAAACCTTATTGCAGACTTCAGGTTACATCAACATGGTAGACTGAGCTAATAGACACCTTGATCTTACTGAAACTACAAATAAATGATGGGGAAAATATAATGGACATTTAAAAGCATAACCCAAACAAAGTATAACATATAGAGGGACTAAGTGCAAAGCACTAAGCAGGCTAAGTAAGATGGTTCATTAATGGGTATTCCTGCAATAGCTGATTCTACAAGGCCAGGTGAGCCAGCCTTTCCTGAGGTTCTCCATGCAAGGCTTGCATGCAGATCTCCATGTCACCACATATCTGGACATCTTCTCTGGCCATGCTGGCCCAATGTTAAGTTCAAGGCAGGCACATGGGCACAGCTTGCCTAGCGCTGCGCCTCAAAGCCTATAGGGTCAAGGTCAGCCTTCAGACCATTCTTTGCTGCCTCAGGCATTGGGCACTGCAAGTGTGGATGCTGCCACATTCCCCTTAGGACTATTGAAAAATTGAAACCTAGATTTGTCTTCATCTCAGAGGCACAATGTAGGAAAAGGTCATTTATCTCAGAAAACATAAAAGAACTTGGATTACTTTGTCAGGATTTTTATTTCAAAACTGCCAGATTGATTTTTCATACATGCCTACATCTAGGCATAAGTTTTAGCAATCTTATTTGGAAAGAAATGATATTTAGAGAGAAAACAAATCCCTGCCTCTGAAATTGGCTACAGGAATGAAGCTATACTACATTTTAACCCCTACCACCCTTGCAACTCACTGATTTCCAACTCAAAATTTCTGTGTGAGTTTTGGCTAGGATTCTTTCAGTTGCGAGTAACAGAAAACCCAATTTGAGCCAGCATAAATGAAAAGGGGAACTTCTTAGATGAAATCGCTAAAACACCTAGGTCTTTTTTCCAAGGGTCCAAAAGTCGCTGACACTTGGTCTGTCCCTGCTATTTTATTCTACTTTCTTTCACGTTAACTTTATTCTCAAGGTGACAAAATAGCTCTGCTCATATATTCATCCTGGAGCCAACCACAGTGGCTGTGGGAATATGATGTTCTGATCGGGAGATCTGAGGCACATACCAGCCACACACACCCTTGCCCCATGCATGGAGAATAGATGAGGATTTCCCAAGAGGAAACTGAGGTGATTTATCCAGAACACAGTGAATGGATGTTACACGATGCAAACAATACATGCCTACTGCAATCTTAATTAAGTTAAATAATGGCAATTAGCACACTTGCACTTCATATACAAACTTAAGGGTACCTAAAATTATTTTTAAGTCTAAGGATTTAACTTGCATATAAAATAAAACAGACTGACAACAAACTTTCTAAGCATTCTCCACTCATTTTAGTCAAACAGTAGGACAAATAAATGAAATCTCATAGGCCTCATGAACAATTTGTTGCTGATGTTGCTGTAAAATAATTTGTTGTTTTAGAGATGATGAAGAGAGAAGACACTCAAAATCAAATATACAGATTGAGCCTGATCCCTGAATTCTGGTCTTGAAAAACAAACAAACAAACAAAAAAAAGAGTGTGCCAGCATTAAGTATAGCGTTCCTTCTCTGATTTTTGTTGTCTCTATTTTTTACATTAAAAATTTATGTGTGGTTCCTAAGAGAGCTAAAGTAATTAGAGACGAAAAATTCTTTAATTCTCAATGATTCATACTCCCTCCCATCTCTGTAGGATTTCATAGGAAACTGCTTTGACGTATCATCAGCTGTAAATTACTTTAATGGCTTCTCTACTGCATTTAACTCCTACCTATGAAAGTGATTTAGTTCCTTAATTTGTGCAACACCTGAACACATAAACATCAATACCATTCAGAGATCTAGAAGAATGTCATTTGCTATAGTACTTAAGAGCAAATTAAATTTGTCACCAAAAAATATTAGTCATTTTAACATTCATTTCAGTGTAATCAAATAGTTTCAATTAGATTAACAGCCCTGAATTCTTTGCAGACGTTTTCATAGATAAGAATTTTATTAAACATGAGAATAGGTATTGCTAAAATAATAGTATTTCAAGAACCCTGATGTCTAATATATCTGAAAATTAAGACTAGCAGTCATTGAGTACCCTTGTGTGCAGAGAAGGTACTATATTCTCTAAAAGCATTTGCATGCACTGACAATATGCATTGATTTTGAAAACATTAACTGATAAGGATTCATTTTTTAAATTCTAAGTCTGTTCAAAATATATGTGTCCCTCAAAGTAACAAGTAAACTGTTATTTGGGCTCTCTTGATGGCTCAATGGTAAAGAATGCACCTGCCAACCAGTTCAGTTCCTGGTTCTGGAAGCTCCCCTGGAGAAGGAAACGTCAGCCCACCCTAGTATTCTTGCCTGGAGAATTCCATGGACAGAAGAGCTTGATGGGCTACAGTCCATAGGGTCACAAAAGAGTCAGACACAACTTAACAACAAGTAAGTAAGTGTTAGTCGTTCAGTCATGCCCGACTCTGTACCCCATGGACTGCAGCCCACCAGGCTCCTCTGTCCATGAGATTTTCCAGGCAAGGATACTGGAGTGGGTTGCCATTTCCTTCTCCAGGGGATCTTCCCAACCCAGGGATCGAACCCAGGTCTCCTGCACTTCAGGTAGATTCTTTACCAACTGAGCTACAAGGGAAGCCCATAACAAACTGTTATTTGGTATACTGGATACACCATCTGTATAGATTCAAGTATCATAGGTTCAAGACCTTGAGTTCAGGCTAAATTTAAAATAAAGGTGATCACAGATAAATACACTTTAATTAAACTGATAGGGCATTTTTGACAACTGAAGAAATAGAGCACTTTTCTCATCTTGTCAGTCAGTCACTGCAGTATTTCTATTTCTGTACTCTGCTTTTTTCAGTATCTCATAAAATATTCAGGGAGTTAGGAAAATGTGTGTTAATTACATTTACAAATTGGTAAGATACATATATGTGCACACATGCACACATAATCATATGTAAATTCCAAAAGTTCTTGCTTAGGGTGGAGTGGCAGAATGAGATAGGCATTATTAATTAAAATAGCAAATAAAGAAGAGAAGTTAGTACTAAATCATAAATGAAACAATACATTGTATAAAACAAAGAATTGTCAGTAAAAGGTGATTGATTAAGAATAGGAATATTTTAGAAATGAATATGTGAAATAAAGACAAAAATTAAAAACCTTAGCCTTTAAATTAAATATAGTTCTATTTGAAAATCTATATTTGTTAGTTAAATTACGGATTTAATAAATCCACATTGAGAAACTAGCTATCTGGGAATAAGGAGACCCTAAAGTGACAATTTCTCACTAGACCTAAGTTACTTTTGGATATCAAGAAGAGAAAATCTTTAAAAGGCAAGTTGTACTTTTATAAGAGAGAGAAAAAACTAAGTTGAGATATTGTGTATGTGTGCATGTTAGTTTCTCAGTCATGTCTGACATTATGCGACTCTATGCACTATAGCCTGCCAGGCTCCTCTGTCCATGGAATTCTCCAGGCAAGAATGCTAGAGTGGGTTGCCATTCCACATAGACATTAAAAAGAGTGAAATACTGCCATTTCAGCAACATGGATGAACCTAGAGAATACTATACTTCTGTAAGTCAGAAAAAGAAAGACTAATACATGATATTCCTTATATGGGGAATCTAAAAAATAATACAAATGAATCTATATACAAAAACATATTCACAGACATAGAAAACAATCTTCTGCCTACCAAAGGGGAAAGTGAGATGGGAAGGGGCAAATTAGGACTAACAGATACAAACTACTATATATAAAATAGATAAACAATAAGAATTTACTATCTAGCACAGGGAATTACGTTCAACATCTTATAATAATCTACAATAGAATATAATCAGAAAAAATAATGGAATCACTAATGAAGTACATCTCAAACTAACACAATATTGTAAATCAACTACACTTCAATAAAAAAAACCAAGTTAAACATATGAAGGAAAAACAATAAAAGCATCCTAGAAAGCCCCTTTCTTCATAGCTTTAACCTTCCTCCACCAAGCACCTCTGTATTTACATGCTATCTATTCCTTTGAAGATCTTTCTCACCCTAAACCTACTCAGCTCAGAGAACATATTCTCTGTATTATCTTTCCAGAAACTTTCTAGCTATTTTCCAAAGCTCCCACCTCTGTGTTCCCACGTACTTCGTTTACTTTAAAAATTCATCACCACAATTAATATTTAAGTAGGATTTATTGTCATTCTACTCGGGCTTTTACATACCCATGACAACTGTATGAGGTGGTGCTACTTAATTTAAAAATAAAGAATCTGAGGTCTTCAATGGTACATTGACTGACCATGGTCACAAGGCTAACATGTAATAGCAGCAAGTTTACCCCCAGGAGATCTCACAGTAAAATACCTCCCTATGACCCACTTCCACTGACGATTCTGACCCTGAACATATTGGGTTGTGTTGAGTCTCTGACTGAAAGGCTGGCTTTTGAGGAGAGCACTTCTTGTTCATATTTTCACATCAGAGAGTAACAAAAGCACTAGCACCTTGTAAACCACCCTCAAATGTCTGCTGAATAAATGAATGAATAAACAAGTGACTGAAAGTTTGCTACTTATTGATTAAAATTTTCTTCAGTAAAATAAGACAATGCTTATTAAGTTCCATATAAACACTAAGTGGCCTGCCATTCTGTTCTCTTTTTCACTGGTGTGTGTGTGTGTGTGTGTGTGTGTGTGTGTGTGTGTGTGTATACATACATATTGCTGTTTAATTACCAAGTCTCATACACACATATACATACATATATATGGGTTTCCCAGGTGACAATAGTGGTAAAGAACCCACTTGCCAAGGCAGGAAACACAAGAGATGCACATACAATCCCTCGGTCAGGAAGATCTCCTGGAGGAGGGCATGGCTACCCATTACAGTATTCTTGCTTGAAGAATCCCATCGACAGAGGAGCCTGGTAGGCTACAGTCAATGGGGTCACACAGAGACGGACACAACTGAAGAGACTTAGCACACAGGCATATGTATGTGTGTGTATATATATATACATATGTGTATGTATGTATGTATCAGGACTAATTAAATGGAAATATATCCATGATTAAATAAATTTTACAGGTTTTTCTTAGTCCTCCAAATTTTATCCATCTCTTTTTATAACTGCATATTTAACTTTTTCAAAAGAAGGATTTGCCTTTTAATGGGAAGTCGGCACTTCATCATAAAGATAAAACACAATGTGCTCAACTTATTCTGTTTCTAGAAGGTTCCTTTTTATCTTGAATACTTAGCCAGTAGAAAAGATAGCTTCCAAAACATATATATATTTCAGGCATGAGAGATCAGAGCTCTACTAGACTGAAAAGAAAGAAAAATGACGCTTCTGTTTCTGTTGTACTGAAAGATATAATTTGCAAATGCTCCATTATCGCTCAACTTCTGTTCCAGAGTCTATGAGAGCTGAACAAGGAAAGAACTTGCATATCTGAAAAAATCAGTCAGCTCTGAGTTTCAGTTTGACTAATGATGCATTCCTCAAAGTCTTGATTGTTTGGATTACATGACTTTTTACTCAAATAGCATTTTGTGTGTTTCCCAGCAAACTATTTCTAAAGAATCATTTTCATAATTGCATTTTTAAAACCCCAGCACTTAGGATACTGGTAGCATTAGCAATTACATTACAAAGTCTGTCTGTAATTACTGTTGATACCCTCAATGGCAATGATTCTTCATGGTTTGGGAGCCCATACCCTTTGAGCATTTGATAAAATCTATGGATTCTCTTTCCACACACCCCCAGCACCCCCCACCACCCCCCACCAAAAAAAAACACATATATGAAAACAGATAAATACTTAAAATTTACATGGCATCTCAGGGGGCTCACAAATGCCCTAAAGTCCATTCACGGGCTTCACCTGTTTCATAGTTATTCCTGGTCACTTTAAATACCCAGGCTCTGAGAAGTTCTCAAGACTTTGTCTCTTCCCAGGTCTTTTCTATGTAAGAGCCACTCTGAAAGACAAGGAAGACTCAGAAGAAGACATGCCACTAAACTGACAGAACTCTCATGAGAAAGCAGAGTTTATTTAGAGAATTAGACTTGGGAAAATGTTCACTTCTTTTTCTCGAACTTTGTTCTGCAAAATTCAGTCCTTCATTTGACAAAAATTGACTCAGTTGCCTGCTGCCCCTCAAAAGTCCAGGGAGAACCTACACATAAGGAGTGGAGTGAACCCCTAGGACCTGGCTATGACTAGAGGAAAATGGGTCTTGAGACCTTCACAGAGGCCTGGGCATCTTGCTGGGATCAGCAACCAGAAAGCCAATGTCCTTACCAGCAATGCAGGATTCATGTACATAAATAGTCATGGTGCATAACTTCCAATAAATATACTAGAACACCAGATATCAAAATCCCTCTGTTAGAGCATATACTAACCATATCAATGATGACAGTAATGACCTCGGCAAACTTTCAATTCAAACATGACACACAGTTCCAAGTTGTGTTTATTCATAAATGATGGAATTCCTCAAGTTATTAACACCTATCTGGTCAGCCTTCTTTAAATCTATTCTATACTTCTGTTAGTATTTTGGAATAATGATTTTTTTTAATATTTTTGAAAGATATTCAAGAGCAGCAAAAATCAAAGGTGGCTCATTAGATTTGCATAATGATTAAAACTGAAATTATCTAATTGGGATTTATGTGATGCTATTTAGGAGTACTTCCTTATTTTAAGATAATAAATGGATGT
Organism: Cervus elaphus; assembly: GCF_910594005.1. Taxonomy (NCBI): domain Eukaryota; kingdom Metazoa; phylum Chordata; class Mammalia; order Artiodactyla; family Cervidae; genus Cervus; species Cervus elaphus. The sequence goes on along the minus strand of NC_057825.1, from coordinate 68,374,060 downwards.
TTAGTATTCACACAGCAGAATTGTATAACAGTCCTCTCACTGGGGAGAAATGAGATAGTCCACAGAGAAAGCCTTGGGAAGACTAATTGGGCTTCCCAGTAGCTCATTTGCCTTGGTTCATACAGAAATTAATGCTAGGAAAATCCAAAGGGTGCTGCACAACTGGAATCTGGCAATTTAATTGCTTTGCACAAGAGACCAATGGTCCTGGGTCTTGGGTGTGCCCATGTGTGCACTAAGGCAAGGGACAAGGCCCTTGCAAAACTCCATGCTCTTGACTGCTATAGAGAGACAAACAGGAGCATTGCATCCAAGGGAGAGGGGTATGAATTCTGCTGAATAGGAATCTATTTTTAGACCTATTCATTTGCCTCTCTTTAGATTCATTATAATTTTAACTCATATACCAGAACATTGTTTCCAAGGAAGCACTGATTTATGTCCTCCATGGACAAAAGAACAGAAATAAGGCTCACTCCAGATGAAGATTAACTCTACTTTTAACCATGCTTTGGATGGGAAGTAGTCTCTGCTTGTATCTGGCAGCCCTGTGAATAAGTGTGTGCCCTTCAAGACACACTTCAGCCAAGGTGCAGCAAAGATAGACGGGCAAATTTAGGCAGACTCTAGTAAAAGTGATTCTTCTGGCGTATGTTTTACTTACACAGCATGGCTGAATCTCAAACATATTCTGAATATTTTTGTCATATCATACAATTCTGTGTTATGCAAGAAAAACAAGTACCATTCAATTTTAGCATTAGTATTATTTTAATCAAAATTAATTTAAGTAGTAATAAAAAAATTGTATGCTCTTGTCCAAACTGTTCCAAGTTGTTTAAAACATATACACAAAACCAAGACAAGAAAACAAAATTAAAAATAGAGAGAGAGAGGAAGAGAAAAAGTTTTTAAATCCTATACCCACTATCTCAGGGAATGAATGAGTCCCATTTAAGAAACTTCCCAGGACCTCTCCATTTTGGGCCATCCTTACTGTACAAAAGCCATTCTTTGAATACATAGGAAATTTCTTTGAATTCAACTAACTGCCTATTCTTGTGTTTTAAAGAAAGGCCTGCAATGAAGGTAGAAAATGGAGGTTCTAGTCATGAATGCTCCTGATTATCTGATGGGCTTTGGACAAATCACAGAACCCTTTAGTTCTATCTCACTTTCCCAACCCAGGGATCCAACCCAAGTCTCCCACATTGCAGGTGGATTCTTTACCAGCTGAGCCACAAGGGAAACCCAAGAATACTGGAGTGGCTAGCTTATCCCTTCTCCAGGGGATGTTACTGACCCAGGAATCGAACCAGGGTCTCCAGCATTGCAGGCGGATTCTTCACCAACTGAGCTTTGAGGGAAGCCCTTATTAAATTAGGGTAAATATCATCTGAATCTCTGAGATAATGGAAGTAAAACTATGTTTATTACACTTTACAAAGGAAGTTGTATTATGAATTAAAACATTAGTAAAATACTAAGCAATTTTCATTTAAATAAAACATTAAAATAGACACTTGATACCAGTTGTCTGAAGGAGTTTCCCCACCCAGCTGTTGTATGTCAAAGAAGGATCTGTTCCATAATGCTTTGCAGCATCTCATGGAAAAATTTAAGGCATAATATCTGGCTCCTGAAATGTGTTCTCTGTCCATTATCCTAAATACTAAAGGAGAAGAGAACATGTAGAGAGAAAAAGCTAACCTCTGACCAGAAACTGATTCTGTCTTAATCAATTATTTTATTTCCCAACACAGATGTTTCTCTGAATCTCCAAAAGAATGGAGAAAAGGGAGGAAGCTGCCTAGATGATAATTAATAATGACCATTACTGCAAGATTTGTTGGAGGGAATTCTCTTTACACTAAGCATTGAGAGCAATCTCATATCTTCAATCACCACTCCAAGATACTGTCAAATGGGTTTCAACATTAGTAGAGAATCTAATTTCCTTTGCAGTGCCAAGTGATAAGTGTATTTATTAAGGAGGAAAGAATTTGAAGTAGAAAGAAAAGTCAAGTATTTTTCAACGTTCAAGAACACCTAATGATTTATTTTCTGGTATTTGGGAGGAAAGATTTATGTTCATTCTATCTTATCTATATTAGTTATCTATCCCCATATAACAAATTACCCCAAATTCCTCAGACCAAAACAAAGCATTTATTGTCTCCAACAGTTCCTAATCATCAAGAACCTGGGAGGAGCTTAACTAGGTAATTTGGCTCTGGCTTTCTCACTGGGTCACAGCGAAGCTGTCAGCTAGAATTATAGTCATCTCAATATTTGACTGAGTCCAGATAATCTGCTCCCAACCTCACCTATGTGGTTGTTGACAGGTCGTCCTTTCTCACTGGCTGTTGGTCAGAGTCTTCAGTTCCTTACTCTATGGGCTTCTGAATCTGACTTCTCACAACATGGCAGCCTACTTCCTTCAGAGCAAAATATCCAAGAGAGAGAGCATCCAAATTGTAATTGTGTATATGCTCATCTCAGAAGAGAAATACCATGATTTCTGTTCTATTCTATTGTGCACACAGACCAGTCCTGACACAGTGTGGGAGGGGGCTACACAAACTTATGACTATCAGGAGATAGCCAACATCAGTAGTCATCAAGGAGGCTGGTTACCACATCATCTAACTTACAAGAAGCCTACAAGATAGTATACCAGCCAACCACAGAAACAGCTAGAGGCTCAGCTGGTGACATCGAGCACAGAGCAAACTAATCATAAATATGCCATCTTTTTCCAGCTTGGTCTGTTGTATCTTTAAGGTAAATCTGTGTCCTCTTTCTACTTGTGAAGTGTGCATAACAGCATTAACTAAGCCAGTGAGTCTTCACCAATATCTAATTCAAATTATCAAACATACAGTGTGGTAAGAAAGACACACAATTCCTTTCAAAGTGCTAGCATTTCAATGTACATTTCCTCTCTGGCACTCTGTCCTTCTCTGGAGAGTAAGAATCGGTTTTCCTTTGGGAGAAATGGCCACAGCAAAGGAAATAAAACCTTTTTAAGTTAATGAGAAGTTAAGGAAAGGATAATTCAAACAAACCAAGTTTTTCTCAGGAAAAAAAAGACCCTGTCCACAGCAGGCTTGCACCTCGCTTCTCTCTGGCCAGGAAGCTATCTATCTACCTTAGCCCAAAAGCAACTCTTGAGCGGAACTTGAATTGTGGTAAGGTCCCCTGGTCCTCTGAGAAAGGACTTTCCCTTTTCCTAGATAGAGATTTACATATGTGATAAATATAAAGAATTTTATCAGAACTATGAAGGAAGGATAGAGCTGTACCCTTACTGCAGTGGAGAGTTTTACTATTTAAATGTCTATCTGTACCAGTGATACTGAGGTGTATATATAGGGGGATAAATCTCACCTTCCTCCCTCCCCACTCAACATTCTGTTAAAACTTTCCTAGAGGGTCTATCCCTACCTCCTGAGTTGAGAATCACTACCAAATTGACCCATGGTTACTAGTGGGTGTGTCTTATTTCTCAAGAGGTTTAAGGAAGAGAATCTTTGCCAACCAATTAACTCAGTGATAACTATCCCCATGATATATACATCTACATAAAGGAATTTCTTTACCTATACTTATTGACCATCTTGTTTACTCCAAAAAATATTTGCTCTGACTTACAAGATTTATAAAATACAACAAAAAACTAATATGAACTAGTTGTGAAAGAAACAATGTAAGAAAACCAAGTCTATGGGGCATAAAACTGAGCAAGAAATATATTTTATCCAGATGGGCCACCCACAAATTTGGTTCTAAACATTTGAGTAGTCTGTCAACTGGAAAAGAGAAATACAATCTCAGCTCAGCTTTCGTATGAAAAATATTAACAATTTTCCTAAAACAGATACAACTATTATTAAAGTAATATGTGACCCTGTACTCCACTGGGGATTAACATAAAGATGACACTATTCAATAAAAACAAGATGATGTGGCATTGAACTGTTTCTTATACTGACTTGATCAAAGCCTTGTAAATAGTGACTCTGCAGGAACACATGTAACAGAAACTGCCTCAACCTCACTTTTTTTTTTTTCCTATCCACACTGAAACTCTCCATTTCCCAGAAATGTGTGATCAGGTTGGGGCTAAGAGACTGGATTCTGGCCAGTGCACAATGATGTGCCCTCTGTCGAGGCCTGGGCATAAGACCCCCTCACTTTCTTCTTCCACAGTGACCTAGAAGGACCATATTTAATATGGCAGTTCCACACTATAGAAGGAGTCTATATCCTTAGCCCAGAGGAGTGTCTCCATGAAGACCCATGACATAAGCAAAGAACAAAACTTTAGTGCGTAATTTCCCTGACTAAAACAACAAACGTTGTCAGTACAGGTTCAAAATTCCACCTCTCTGTAGACATGGTTTGACCATCCGGGCAAAGTCTGGAATATCTAGAAGAATAGATAGATTTTAAATCTTCCACACAGTCCTCCCTCAATATTATTTTGTTCAACTGTGTGTTTAAAAAATCCCAGAGATGATGATAATTAAGATATTATAGTAATAGCTAATGCTTGAATATCACATGCTATGTACAGGAATTATTTATTCTAAACTTCTCCATATATTAACATATTGACTTCTTACTATATATTCATTTGTTTAATCCTTACCATTATCTCTAATTTTCAAATGAGGAAACTGGAAAAGAAGTGATTTGTCAAGTTCCCTCATTAAGGGGTGGCAACAGAATTAGATTCAGAAAATCTAACTCCAGGGTTGGTACTACTAACTTCTACATTATACTTTATTTCATACAATGATGATAATGTTGGTATTGTGATCCCTTGAAAAACTATTAAATGCCTCCAATTGTCTAAAAGTCCAAAGACTTCAAAATACATATCAGCTGAAGTATGGCTGGCATCCTCTTGAAATAGCTAAGGAGCCTAACAAATAATTAATCTTAATAGATGCCCACCCCATTTCAAGAGAATAAATCCATATGGAGCCAAGATTAGCTTTTGAAAGGATTTTCTAGTATAATCCCACTGTATGATACCTTACTAAGTTGGTTTAACAATTCCTATAATTTAAAATAATAACATATACAGCATAATACTGGATATGTACTAGTTAGCTGAAGTTTTAACTTTAGAGTAACCTTAGAGGTATTTAGGGACCCTAAGTCAAGGCTGTATATTGTCATCCTGCTTATTTAACTTATATGCAGAGTACATCATGAGAAACCCTGGGTTGGAAGCACAAACTGGAATCAAGATTGCCAGGAGAAATATCAATAACCTCAGATATACAGATGACACCACCCTTATGGCAGAAAGTGAAGAGGAACTAAAAAACCTCCTGATGAAAGTGAAAGAGGAGAGTGAAAAAGTTGGCTTAAAGCTCAACATCCAGAAAACTAAGATCATGGCATCTGTTCCCATCACTTCATTGGAAATAGATGGGGGAAACTGTGGAAACAGTGTCAGACTTTATTTTTGGGGGCTTCAAAATCACTGCAGATGGTGATTGCAGCCATGAAATTAAAAGACCCTTACTCCTTGGAAGGAAAGTTATGACCAACCTAGACAACATATTAAAAAGCAGAGACATTACTTTCCCAACAAAGGTCCATCTAGTCGAGGCTGATTTTTCCAGTGGTCATGTATGGATGTGAGAGTTGGACTGTGAAGAAGACTGAGCACCAAAGAATTTATGCTTTTGAACTGTGGTGTTGGACAAGACTCTTGAGAGTCCCTTGAACTGCAAGGAGATCCAACCAGTCCATCCTAAAGGAGATCAGTCCTGGGTGTTCATTGGAAGGACTGATGCTGAAGCTGAAACTCCAATACTTTGACCACCTCACGCAAAGAGTTGACTCATTGGAAAAGACCCTGATGCTGGGAGGGATTGGGGGCAGCAGGAGAAGGGGACGACAGAGGATGAGATGGCTGGATGGCATCACCGACTCGATGGACATGAGTTTGAGTGAACTCCGGGAGTTGGTGACGGACAGGGAGGCCTGGCGTGCTGCGATTCATGGGGTCGCAAAGAGTCCGACAAGACTGAGTGACTGAACTGAAATGAAGTTAACTTTACAAGAGAACAAAATGAAAAAATATTTTCTGAATGAAGATAAAAGATTGGTACTTCTTGGTCACCTAATGCCACTATATACATTCCTGTATGATCCACTGGCCATATGTGGCATGCCAGAAGAAAATCAATATAATATACTAGTTCCCCTGAGTTAGTTCTCCTTGCCATAATTAATCTTTTGGAAAACAAATTTAAGCTTCCTGTTAACTCAAAGATCACTTTTGTTCACTTCATGTCATTTCTTGCTAAAATGCATAATAATAAGTTTTCTGGTTTCATGTAAAATTCCCTTCACTTACCTCAAGTATACATAAATCACAAAGCTACATCAAGGAGTCAACTTTTAATATTACCTAATCCAATTACTTTTTCCATAGAAGAAAAGACTGAGATCCAGGTAGACTAAATTACTTGTGCTAGGTCTCAAACTAGTTAGTGGCAGAGTTACACGCAAAAGCTAGTGCCCTGGCTTTCTCCTCCAAGTCTTTTCTTACCATCATACTGAGCCACAAGTGGATCCCAAGGGCACATTTAAATACTGGGACTGCAAAACATGCTTGGCCAAGAGGCAGGGATAAAGTATGACCATAACTTTTTAAGTATTAATCACAGTGAAATAAGCTAAAGCAGTCTCAATTGAGGTGGAAAATGTCTGCTGCTGAAATAAATGCAATGATTTAATTCTGAAGGTGAAAAGGCAGTTCAGAGGCAGGATTAAGATGGTGAGTAGGAAAACCCTGACCTAACAAGATATGGAAATAACATATCTCCATCAACAGATGAATGGATAAATAAGACATAAAACATATATATATATATATAATGTACTATTGCTTAGCCATTAAAAAGAATTAAGTCTTGCCACTTTGTGTCAACATTGATGGACTTGGAGGGTATTATACTTAGTAAAGTAAGACAGAGAAGGACAAATAATGTATATTTTCTTTTATACATGGAATCAAAAATTAAATGAACAAATTAAACAGAAACATAATTGCAGATACAGAGAGCAAACTTGGGGGGAAGGGGAGAGGCAAAATAGGTGATAGAGATTAAGAGGTACAAACTACTAATTATAAGATAAGTAAAAAAAAAAAAAGATAAGTAATTCATAGGGATGTATTGTACAGTATAGGGAATATAGTCATTACTTGATAACTTTGCATGGTGTGTAATCTATCAAAACCACTGTGTTATACACCTGAAAGTAATAAATATGGTAAGTCTGTTTTACTTCAATACTTTTTTAAAAAATGTAGAAAAAACCTTAACAATAACAGGGCAATTTTATTTTAAAGGAAGCAAGAATATTCAATGGAGAAAAGAAAATCTCTTTAATAAGTGGTTCTGGGAAAACTGGACAGCTACATATAAAAGAATGAGATTAGAACACTCCCTAACAAAAACTCAATATGGATTAAAAACCTATTGACATAAGTCATAGCAAGATGTATTTTGATTAAGCTCCTTGAGTAATGAAAATTCTAAAAACTAAACAAATGGGACCTAATTAAACTTAGAAGTTTTTGCACAGAAAAGGATACCATAAACAAGACAGGAAGAGAACCCCAAAATGGGAGGAAATATTTGCAAATAATGTTATCTACAAATCTCCAAAATATACAAATGGTTCGTGCAACTTAATATCAAAAAAACAAACAATCCAATCAAAAAATGGGCAGACCTAAATAGACATTTCTCCAGAGAAGACATATTGATGGTTAGGAAACACAAGAAAAGATGCTCAACATCACTAATTATTAGAGAACTGCAAATCAAAATGACAACGCAATATCATCTCACACCAGTCAGAATGGCCATCATCAAAAAATCTACAAATAAATGCTGGAGAGGGTGTGGAGAAAAGACAATCCTCCTACACTATTGGTAGAAATGTAATTGGTACAGTCACTATGGGAAACAGTATGGAGTTTCCTTTAAAAACTAAAAATAGAGCTGCCATATGATCTAGCAACCCCACTCCTGAGAAAACCATACATCCAGAGAAAACCATAATTTGAAAAGACACATGCAGCCCAATGTTCACTGCAGCACTATTTAGAAATGACCAGGACATGGACACTACTTAAATGCCCATAAATGGATAAAGAAGATGTGGTACATGCATGCAATGGAATATTACTCAGCCATAAAAAAGAATGAACTAATGCCATTTGCAGCAACATGTATGGTCCTAGAGACTATCATACTGAGTGAAGTAAGTCACACACAGAAAGACAAATATCATATAGTATCAATTTATGCTGAATCTAAAAAAGGTGTTATAAATGAACTTATTTACAAAACAGAAATAGAGTCACAGAAAACAAACTTATGGCTACAAGGGCGGAAAGGGAGGGAATTAATTGGGAGACTGGGATTGACATATAAGCATTACTATATATAAAGTAGGTTAACTAGTAAGAACCTACTGTATAGCAGAGGGAACTCTACTCAATAATTTATAATGACCTATATGGGAAAAAGAATCTTAAAAATAGTGTATACATATATATTTATAATTGATTTACTTTGCTGTACACCTGAAACTAACACTACATTGCAAATCAACCAAACCCCAAAAAAATTTTAAAGGAAAATATATTTTTAAAAAGAAGTATATTAGGCTAGAGAAGGGAGAATAAAATAAAAATGTGAACTTACCAAAATCTTGAGATATACATACAAAAAAAATTAAGGCAGAAGTGATAGATATAGCACAATACTAGAACAAACACATTTAATACAATGGTTGGATCTCCTTGGCTAATGATTTAAAATAGCCTATGATACTTGAATCTCTCCTTCACAATCACTGTTTTTAATTTTTTTTTATAGAAGTAGCTGCTTTGCAATATTCTATACCTTTCATGCTTATTCAGAATGTTGACTGTCAGTATAACCCTAAGGGGACCCATGATTAAGTAAAGACAGGAAGAAAGAAACTGAAACATAGATCTATGTGATATTCTTTATTATTTACAACCCTCCTGTACCAAAAGTAAACAACTGACAGCTCTTCAAATATGCAGTAGTTGCTCTTGACTCTCAGCCTTAGTATGTGCTCATCTCTCTCTGATATACCTTATTTCCTACTTACGTGATTTTGGCAAAATCCTATTCTTACAAGTCTGTTCAAATTATACCTCTTCCTGGAAGCAATGTGAGTTGCTTCCCTCACTTTGAGTTAGATATTCATTCAATGTATAATCTACATTTCAGTAGGGTTCTCAAACTCCTTTTCAAGCCACCTCCCAAAAAATCCACTTCTATAAAATACTAGTGATTAATGCCAGATTTACCGGGGATTTCAGAAGAGATGGCATTTGCTACATAAACTATTCCAAAATAATTTACATCCACTTACTGTTTGATCTTGTCAAGTCTAAAAAGGACATAACATGACCTACCTTCCAGCATTTTGAGGGACCTAAATGAGACATATTTGCAAAGTATACATCATACTGGAACAAGAAACAGCTCAATTAAAGAAATACAGAAATAAAGAAAAAGCGGGGGATGGAGGAAGGAAAGGAGAAAGAAAGAGAGGAGAGGAGGGAGGAAGCAAGAAAAACACAATTCAAAATCCTCTCCCAACATCGCCTTTTCTCTATCAAATAGCACAATCAGATTTTTAGGTGCCATTATCTTGATGCCTTGTCATCTCAAGGCATGAACACACTCATCACTGATCACTCAGATGTTATGTATTTGCCAGCAATAAGCTTGGAAAATGTCCCTCATTCAGAGCTACCTTGTCTGTCACTAGGTAGCCCGAGGCACTTCTCCCCCAAATGCCAACTCAGCCTCTGTGGGGGACCTTTCTCAGCTCCCTTGTCATCCTCAAACATTTCAATAATTCATCTGTTTATAATGCTGTTTTGATACCTGACAGCAGATTGGAAAACAGCTTTCTAAAGAAATAACAGGCAGGCAGTATCCACTAAAGGCCCTGCTTTTGATTTCAGGAAATTCTGCTTGAACAAAACAAAAATCCCCATGAGGGCACAGCAAAAATCTCAACAACAGCAACAAAAATCCTGTGTAAAATTTGTAAAAGACAGATTCGGAAGTCTTAAAAGTTAAAAAGGCATATATTTATTATGTCATGTGCCATGTGTTCTGCTAAGCATGCACAAGTCTACATTCTATGATGCCTTTTAGGTCAGAGACAGGAGACTTGGTGATTTTAAAAGACAAATGAGTTTTCACATCGATTTAGCAAATAAACTATAGTATGTGTATGTGTATACTTATATATATATATATATATTTTTTTTTTTTAAGTATAACACCAACTGAATCCTTTTTAAGTAAACAAAGATCAGCAAGATTCTGATTTAACTGATAATATAAAAGTAGAAGGAACAGGGATTATCTAAGGAAACAAGTCTTTCAGGACTGGAGTATTATGGGATGGATGGTTGTGTCCCCTCCAAATATCTATGTTGAAACCCCAACTCCAATGCAAAGATAAGTTGGAGATTGAGCTTTGGAGAGCTAACTAGGTTTCTATGAGCTCATAAGGGTAAGGTCCTCATGATGAGATCACAAGATCAGCCAGAAAACTCACTTGATTTCTCTCTCTCTCCATCTCTATTTCTTTCTTTCTCTCTCTCTTTCTCTGCCATGAGAGGACACAGCAAGAAGGCAACCATATGCAAGCCAAGTAGAAGGCTCTCCCAGAATCAAAACTTACTAAAGCACTCTGATCTTGGACTTCCCACCTCCAGAACTGTAAGATATAAAAAAGATATTTTGTCTGTTCTTTAAGACAAAATATTCTGTGATATTTTGCTGTGGCAGCTGGAGCTGACTAAGATATTGAGTTTCCTGTGTCAGCCATCATGTCAACATGGAAACATCCAGGGCAGGCAGAGTGACAGACATGGAGATCATTTACTTTTCCAGAGGGGATATATGGAATCTAATCATTGAAAACTTCTGTTGGCTTCATCAGCCAGTGCAATTCCTCTTGAATATAACTAAGCTCATTTTAAAGTGACTGTCTTCTAGCCACCAAACAAAAATGCTAATACAGACTAAAAAGAAAAAGACAAATCTGGACATCCTTTCTAGATTGAAAGATATACTTTTAAGATTTGCTTGCTTTAATCCTATTAAGTAACTTGAGAAAATGTTCATATTATCAATCCTGAGAAAGTTTAATTTGTATATGCACAGTACTTACCTCTCCCAAAGTGTTTTTATGTCTGTAAAAGAAATACCTATAGATATCAACTTTCTCCCCTTTCCCTGCAAACTTGCTGACTATGAATCTTCCTTAATTCTTTCATTCTTTTTGCAATAAAAGTGCCCTTTCATCTATTGAAGTTAACTTTCTTCTTGCTTCCTCGACCCATGTTCCCAATTTCAATCATCTTTCTATCTCTTTCCTCTTTACCCTACTGATTCTATTTAGCCTTTAAACATGATCACATCTTTCCTGCCCCTCTACTGGGCATATACCCTGAGAAAACCATAACTCAAAAAGACACACGTACCCCGATGTTTATCGTAGCACTGTTTACATTTACAATAGCCAGGACGTGGAAGCAACCTATATGTCCATCGGCAGAGAAATGTATAAAAAAGATGTGGTATATATATACAATGGAATACTACTTAATCATTAAAAGAAACTAAACTGGGTCAGTTGTAGTGATATAGATGAACCTAGAGCCTATCATATGGAGTGAATTAAGAAAGACAAAAATAAATATTGCATATAATGCATATATATGGAATCTAAAAAAATGGTGCTGATGAACCTATTTTCAGGGCAGGAATAAAGGTGCAGGTGTAGAGAATGGATTTGTGGACACGGAGGGAAAGTGGGGGGCAAATTGAGAGAGTATAGGTGACATATATACACTACCGTGTGTAAAATACATAACTAGTGGAAAGTTGCTGGATAGCACAGGGAGCTCAACCCAGTGCTCTGTGATGACATAGAGGGGTGGAATGGAGAGGGGGAGGGAGACTCAGAGGAAGAGGAGAGATAAATATACATATAGCTGACTCAGATTGTTGTACAGCAGAAACTAACAACATTGTATAGCAATTATATTCCAATTTAAAAAATCAAAACAAAACATCCCCCCAAATAGCAGGTCATACCTGGCCACGGGTCTTCTCTCTAGTTTCTACTCAAATCACTATTTTCTTCCATTCTTGCCATAGTCACTAACATTGCCTCAACCGTCAAAAACAGCCATGTTACTTTCCTTGATGTTTCCACAACATTGAGACCCTTTCACCACATAATTCTTCACTCATTGAGTTTTCTTCAAAAATCTTTTCTCCCTTGTTTTTTCTCCCAGGTATACCTGTCATCCAAATTCCTTCCTAATGCCTGGGTCACACCTTCCTGGTTGTTTTCATCACTCTCTCCCAAAATACAATGATTAAGCCTGCTAACTCTCACATCAGATCACTTGATTTTGAGTCCAATTCTACCACTCGCCAGCTCCATGACCTTGGGCAAGCTGTCTCTCTGAGGTTTTGTTTTGTCCTCTGTAAAGCAATATATAACTATTATTATATAATAGTTATATAATAATAACTGTCTTATAGGATGTGATTGAAATTAAATACAATAACCCATGTAAATCTCTCTATACAGTGCTTGGTTCATGGTAGGTACTCAGTAAAAGGGAGTTGTCATGTATGATTATGCTATAACTTCACACTTAGCCTTCTGCCTTTATCCCTCTTTCTAGCTAATCTCAACAAAACCCAAGCTTCAGCATTTCCTAGATGATAATAACTTTTATATCCATGTTTTTTGCTCAGACTTTAAGAACAAGTTCTATAAAACCAATTATGTATTTTTAACTTTTCTTCTCATACAACACAGATAAATAACAAACTCTATATTGAGAACATTGAACACACTAGCTTTCCCTCAAAAATCTTCTCTTTCATATGTTGCATTCTCATCTACCCCCACTTATGCCAGAGGTCCCAGAGTCAGTCATTACCCAAATCATAATAATTCCTAGACATTCTCTAAATATCTCTCAAATCTTTCCCCTTCTCTCCACCCAACTGCCACTGCAATATTTTGTATTACCTCAATAAATCTACCCAGTACTTTCTATCCTTCCAAATTTCGACTGTTGCCATAGTATTTCTTAAAAGGCAGCTTTTGTTCTATTTCCTTCTGTATTTAAAAAAGTTTGATGATTCAGGATTTGATTAAGAAATGGTCCAGTTTCTTGACTTAACACACAAGAGATTAATGATCTTTTTTCCTACTCCTCCAATCATACCCAGTACCACCACCGCAAAAATACTTGATTCCCAATTTTGTACTTTCCCATTATTATTAATATGGTCTCTGCCTAGAAACAAATCTCAGGCATTCAAAATTTAGTGCATTCTGTCTCCTCTAGGAATTCTGTAACAGCTTTATTTCTAACACTGAGAGAGCTGAGCTTTCTTTGTGACCTAAGCCCACTGTGCTTAATGATTATACAGTATTTTAAATTTTCTGACTCTATAAGAAAATCAGGTTTGGATTCCTAAAACCTAGCACAAGCTAAGCATGTGAAAGATGTCCACTAAATTGTGTGCCACTTAACAAATCCATGGATCTCACAATTCTCTAGTGGTATATACAGGAAAAGTATTATTTTTGTAAGTGTATTTAACAGATTTCAGTTCAGTTCAATCACTCAGTCGTGTCCGACTCTGTGACCCCATGAATCGCAGCACACCAGGCCTCCCTGTCCATCACCAACTCCCAGAGTATACTCAAACTCATGCCCATCGAGTCGGTGATGCCACCCAGCCATCTCATCCTCTGTCGTCCCCTTCTCCTCCTGCCCCCAATCCCTCCCAGCACCAGGGTCTTTTCCAATGAGTCAGCTCTTTGCATCAGGTGGCCAAAGTATTGGAGTTTCAGCTTCAGCATCAGTCCTTCCAATGAATACCCAGGACTGATCTCCTTTAGGATGGACTGGTTGGATCTCCTTGTAGTCCAAGGGATTCTCAAGAGTCTTCTCCAACACCACAGTTCAAAAGCATCAATTTTTTGGTGCTCAACTTTCTTCACAGTCCAACTCTCACATCCATACATGACCACTGGAAAAACCATAGCCTTGACTAGACGAACCTTTTTTGGCAAAGTAATGTCTCTGCTTTTTAATATGCTATCAAGGTTGGCCATAACTTTCCTTCCCAGGAGTAAACGTCTTTTAATTTCATGGCTGCAATCACCATCTGCAGTGATTTTGGAGCCCAAAAAAATAAAGTCTGATACTGTTTCCCCATCTATTTGCCATGAAGTGATGGGACCAGATCCCATGATCTTAGTTTTCCGAATGGTGAGCTTTAAGCCAACTTTTTCACTCTCCTCTTTCACTTTCATCAGGAGGCTTTTTAGTTCCTCTTCACTTTCTGCCATAAGGGTGGTGTCATCTGCATATCTGAGGTTATTGATATTTCTCCCAGCAATCTTGATTCGAGCTGTGCTTCTTCCAACCCAGCATTTCTCATGATGCACTCTGCATATAAGTTAAATAAGCAGGGTGACAATATACAGCCTTGACGTACTCCTTTTCCTATTTGGAACCAGCCTGTTGTTCCATGTCCAGTTCTAACTGTTGCTTCCTGACCTGCATATAGGTTTCTCAAGAGTCAGGTCAGGTGGTCTGGTATTCCCATCTCTTTCAGAATTTGCCACAGTTTATTGTGACCCACAGAGTCAAAGGCTTTGGCATGGTCAGTAAAGCATAAATAGATGTTTTTCTGTAGCTCTCTGGCTTTTTCGATGATCCAGCGTATGTTGGCCATTTGATCTCCGGTTCCTCTGCCTTTTCTAAAACCAGCTTGAACATCTGGAAGTTCTTGATTCACATATTTCTGAAGCCTGGCTTGGAGAATGTTGAGCATTACTTTACTAGCAAGTGAGATGAGTGCAATTGTGCAGTAGTTTGAGCATTCCTTGGGATTGCCTTTCTTTGGGATTGGAATGAAAACTTACCTTTTCCAGACCTCAGTTCAGAGGTCAGGGGCAGCGGCTGAGAGGAGCAACCCCATGTCCAAGGAGCAGCAGCTGCATGGGCGCAGGAGGGCCGGGAGGAACTACTCCACCTTCAAGGTCAGGAGGGGCGGCTGTGAGGAGATACCCCTCATCCAAGGTAAGGAGCAGCGGCTGTGCTTTGCTGGAGCAGCCGTGAAGAGATACTCCATGTCCAAGGTAAGAGAAGCCTAAGTAAGATGGTAGGTGTTGCAAGAGGGCATCAGAGGGCAGACACACTGAAACCATAATCAGAGAAAACCAGCCAATCTGATCACAAGATCACAGTCTTGTCTAACTCAATGAAACTAAGCCATGCCATGTGGGGCCACCCAAGGCAGACGGGTCATGGTGGAGCGGTCTGACAGAATGTGGTCCACTGGAGAAGGGAATGGCAAACCACTTCAGTATTCTTGCCTTGAGAACCCCATGAGCAGTATGAAAAGGCAAAATGATAGGATACTGAAAGAGGAACTCCCCAGGTTGGTAGGTGCCCAATAGGCTACTGGAGATCAGTGGAGAAATAACTCGAGAAAGAACGAAGGGATGGAGCCAAAGCAAAAACAATACCCAGTTGTGGATGTGACTGGTGATAGGAGCAAGGTCTGATGCTGTAAAGAAGCAATATTGCATAGGAACCTGGAATGTTAGGTCCATGAATCAAGGCAAATTGGAAGTGATCAAACAGGAGATGGCAAGAGTGAACATCGACATTGTAAGAATCAGAGAACTAAAATGGACTGGAATGGGTGAATTTAACTCAGATGACCATTATATCTACTACTGTGGGCAGGAATCCCTTAGAAGAAATGGAGTAGCCATCATGGTCAACAAAAGAGTCCGAAATGCAGTACTTGAATGCAATCTCTAAAACTACAGAATGATCTCTGTTCGTTTCCAAGGCAAACCATTCAATATCATGGTAATCCAAGCCTATGCCCCAACCAGTAACACTGAAGAAGCTGAAGTTGAACAGTTCTATGAAGACCTACAAGACCTTTTAGAACTAACATCCAAAAAAGATATCCTTTTCATTATAGGGGACTGGAATGCAAAAGTAGGAAGTCAAGAAACACCTGGAGTAACAGGCAAATTTGGCCTTGGAGTACGGAATGAAGCAGGGCAAAGGCTAATAGAGTTTTGCCAAGAGAATGCACTGGTCATAGCAAACACCCTCTTCCAACAACACAAGAGAAGACTACACAAAGACATCACCAGATGGTCAACACCAAAATCAGATTCATTTAACATATTTATTGAGATATATTAAACTGCACATTCTTAAAGTGTACATTTTGATATGTTTTGACATAGGTATAATCGATACCATGGCCAAAATTATGACAATGAATGTATGGATCACCTCTAAAAGTTTCCTTAGGACCCATTTTAAATTGGAGTATAGTTGCTTTACAGTGTTGTTCAGGGCACATATAATTAATCCCATTTTACAGAAAAACATAAGAAGTTAAAGTTGACATCTCAGTCTTGGAATCCAAGAGCTCTGTGACTTAGAAAAAAATAATATTCATTTCTTGGTCTTACTATGAGTGCAACAAAGGTTAGCAGAGGGCTCTGCTCACATTAATCTTTTATTTCTGAGTGACTTTGTCTAATAGCAAGATTTACTTGGTGCCATCTCTTTAGTTGGACATGGAAGGAGACACTTTATCTGTTGGAGAAGATTTAATGATACATGTAATGACCATACATTTGAGTCTAATCAGCCTTTCTTAACCAGAATCTATCTCAATTTTATTTTTTCCTCTTTGATATTGGGAAGATGTAGCCTCTTACAACCCTACAATTATTTGAATTTGTGCACTCCATCAGTTGGTTCCTGCTTGTAAATTTGGCCAATTTTTATCTGGATTCACCTTTCTTCAGTTTCCTTGTCAAGCAATTCAATGCACAAACTGCTAACATTTTATTTTCTACCTCTTCTTCTAGAGATAAAAATATGGAAAGTACATTGTTCTCAGTCACTCATTTGTGTCCAACTCATTGTAACCCTGTAGACTATAGCTAATGTGTCCATGGGATTATCATGGCCAGAATATTTAAGTGGGTTGCCATGTTCTATTCCAGGGGTTAAGAACATTAACTCCCTTCCCAATTATCACAAGAGACAACTCACCATTTGTCTTATCTTTAGTAACAGTTTTCTGCCAGCCAGCACCCAACCAATAAGCCAATACCACATGTATCTGTCTGGAGAAGAAAATGGAAACTCATTCCAGTTTTCTTACCTGGGAAATCCCCTGGTAGGAGCTGGTGGGCTACCATAGGGTCTTAATGAATCAGACACAACTTAGTGACTGAGTACAGGCACACATACCTGTCAGTGTGGGCTATGTTACACTGTAGTAACAAGCCGTCTTAGAACATTTTAAACTATTAAAAGCCTTTTAAACTATTTTTCATTCATACTACATATTCAGTGTGTGTCTGAGGGATCAATTCTGCTCATCATGGTCACTCAGGGACTCAAGCAATCTCAAGTTCCATCTTAACACATGGTTCCAAGATCACTACGGCAGGAGTAAGGACATAGTAAATAAACTTTGACATTTAAAGTTTCAAATCATACTTAATTAACCAAACCAAGTCACAAGGCTCTAAGACTGGGAAATACAATCTCACCATATTCCTGTAACAAGGAGAACCAGTACATTTATTGTTGTTGTTGTTTAGTCACTCAGTCATGTCAGACTCTTTTGCAACCCCATGCATTATAGCCCACAAGCTCATCTGTCCATGGGATTCAGGGCAAGATTACAGGGTGGAGTGGCATTTCCTTCTCCAGGGGATCTTCCTGACCCAGGGATGGAATTCACATCTCTGTGTCTTCTGCATTGCCAGTGTATTCTTTTACCACTGAGCCACCAGGCAAGCCCAGTGTATTTAGGAACAGTCCTTATTTAATGCCTGCTATAGTCACAGAGTTACAGAGACACTGAGATACTATTAAAAAATAATAGCCCTGACTCCTGGTTTTTCATAACTTCAATTATGTTTTTGAAACTGTAATGATCTTAGAGGAAATGTCTTCAGCTTTTCCCATGGAGCATGATGTTTGCTGTGAGTTTGTCATATAGGGCCTTTAATATGTTTAGGTTGGTTCTCTCTACACTCACTTTCTTGAGAGGTTTTTTTTTTTTTTTTTCTTTAATCATAAATGGATGCTGAATTTTGTTACATTTTCATCTATTGAGATGACCATATGGCTTTTTATTCAGTCTGTTAATGTTTATCACACTGATTAATTTGCAAATATTGAAAAATCCTTGCATCCCTGGGATAAATCCTGCTTGATCATGGTGTATAATACTTCTAATATATTGTTGAATTTGATTTGTTAGTACATTGTTGAGGATTTCTGCATCTATGTTCATCAGTGATATTGGCCTGTAATTTTCTTTTTTTGTAGTATCTTTGTCTAGTTTTAGTATCAGGGTGATAGTGCCCTCATAAAATGCGTTTGGGAGTGTTTCTTCCTCTACAATTTTTTGGAATAGTTTCAGAAGGATAGTTGTTTGCTCTTCTCTAAATGTTTAATAGAACTTGCCTGTGAAGCCATCTGGTCCTGGATGCTTGTTTGTTGGGAATTTTTAAATAAGTTTCAATTCATTACTTGTGATTGGTCTGTTCATATTTTCTGTTTCTTCCTGGTTCAGTCTTGGAAGATTGTACTTTTCAAAGAATTTATCCATTTTTTTCTAGGTTGCTCATTTTATTGGTATAACATTACTTTATGATCTTTTGTGTTTCCATGATCTCAGTTGGAATTTCTTCTTTTCCATTTCTAATTTTATTGATTTGAGCACTCTCCCTTTTTTTCTTGATGAATCTGGCTAACAGTTTATCAAGTTTATCTTTTCAAAGAACTAGATTTTAGTTTCATTGATCTTTGCTATTATTTTTTTCTTTATTTCATTTATCTCTACTACTTATGATTTATTTCCTTCTACTAACTTTAAGTTTTGTTTGTTCTTTTTTTCTCTAGTTGCTTTAGGTGTAAGTTTAGATAGCTTATTTGAGATTCTGCTTTCCTGAGATAAGATCATATTGTTATGAACCTCCCTCTTAAAACTGATTTTGCTGCAGCCCATAGGTATTGGCTCATTGTGTATTTTTATACACTAACAACAAATGATCAGAAAGAGAAATTAAATAAACAACCCCACTTACCATCACATCAAAAAGAATAAAATGCCTAGGAATAAAACTACCTAAGGAGACAAAAGACGTGTACTCCAAAAACTGTAAGACATTCATGAAAGAAAATGAAGATGACACAAACAGATGGAGCAATATACCACATTCTTGGATTGAAATAATCGACACCATCAAAATGATGATACTACCCAAGATAATCAACAGATTCAATGCAATCCCTATCATATTACCAATGGCATATTTCACAGAACTAGAACCAAAAAATATTAAAATTTGTATGAAGACACATAAGACCCTAAATAGCCAAAGCAATCATGAGAAAGAAAAACAGATCTGGAGCAATCAGGCTACCTGACTTCAGACTATACTACAAACTTATAGTCATGAAAACAGTATGGTCCTGGCACAAAAACAGAAATATAGATCAACAGAACAGGAAAGAAAGCCTAGAAATAAACACATGAACCTATGGTCAATGAATTTATGACAAAGGAGGCAAGAATATATGGGGAAAAACAGTCTCTTCAATAAATGGTGCTGGGAAAACTGGACAGCTACTTGTTAAAGAGATGAAATTAGATCATCATTCAACACAATACACAAAAAATAAACTCAAAATGGATTAAAGTCCTAAATGTGAGACAGTATACCATAAAACTCTTAAAGGAAAACATAGGCAGAACACTGACATAAATCACAACAGTATATTTCCCCATCTGTCTCTCTAAAAGTAATGGAAATAAAGATAAACAAATGAAACCTAGTTAAACTTAAAAGCTTTTGTACAGCAAAAGAAACAATAAACACAATGAAACGACAAATGAAAGAATGGGAGAAAACATTTGCAATTGATGTGACCAACAACAGATTAGTCTCCAAAATTTATAAACAGCTCAGGCAGCTTCAGTTCAGTTCAGTTCAGTTGCTCAGCTGTGCCGAACTCTCTGTGACCCCAGGAACCGCAGCACGCCAGGCCTCCCTGTTCATCAACAACTCTTGGAGTTTACCCAAACTCATGTCCATTGAGTCGGTGATGCCATCCAACAGTCTCATCCTCTGTCATCCCCTTCTCCTTCTGCCCTCAATTTTTCCCAGCATCAGGGTCTTAACAAATGAGTAAGCTCTTCGCATCAGTTGGCCACAGTATTGGAGTTTCAGCTTCAACATCAGTCCCACCAATGAACACCCAGGATTGATCTCCCTTATGATGGACTGGTAGGAACTCCTTGCTGTCCAAGGGACTCAAGAGTCTTCTCCAATACCACAGTTCAAAAGCATCAATCCTTCAGCACTCAGCTCTCTTCATAGTCCAACTGTCACATCCATACATGACTACTGAAAAACCATAGCCTTAACTAGGCAGAACTTTGTTGACAAAGTAATGTCTCTGCTTTTTAATATGCTATCTAGGTTGGTCATAACTTTCCTTCCAAGGAGTAAGCCTCTTTTCATTTCATGGCTGCAATCACCATCTGCAGTGATTATGGAGCCCAAAAAAATAAAGTCTGACACTGTTTCCTCATGTATTTCCCATGAAGAGATGGGACCAGATCCCATGATCTTAGTTTTCTGAATGTTGAGCTTTAAGCCAACTTTTTCACTCTCCTCTTTCACTTTCATCAAGAGGCTTTTTAGTTCCTCTTCACTTTCTGCCATAAGGGTGGTGTCATCTGCATATCTGAGGTTATTGATATTTCTCCCAGCAATCTTGATTCCAGCTTGTGCTTCTTCCAGTCCAGCATTTCTCATGATGTACTCTGCATATAGGTTAAATAAGCAGGGTGACAATATACAGCCTTGACGTACTCCTTTTCCTATTTGGAACCAGTCTGTTGTTCCATGTCCAGTTCTAACTGTTGCTTCCTGACCTGCATACAGGTTTCTCAAGAGGCAGCTCAGGTGGTCTGGTATTCCCATCTCTTTCAGAATTTTCCACAGTTTATTGTGATCCACACAGTCAAAGGCTTTGGCATAGTCAATAAAATAGAAATAGATGTTTTTCTGGAACTCTCTTGCTTTTTCAATGATCCAGCGGATGTTGGCAATTAGATCTCTGGTTCCTCTATCTTTTCTAAATCCAGCTTGAACATCTCGACGTTCATGGTTCATGTATTGCTGAAGCCTCGCTTAGAAAATTTTGAGCATTACTTTACTAGCATGTGAGATGAGTGCAGTTGTGAGTTAGTTTGAGCATTCTTTGGGATTGCCTTTCTTTGGGATTGGAATGAAAACTGACCTTTTCCAGTCCTGTGACCACTGCTGAGTTTTCCAAATTTTCTGGCTTCTTGAGTGTAGCACTTTCACAGCCTCATGTTTTAGGATTTGAAATAGCTCAACTGGAATTCCATCACCTCCACTAGCTTTGTTCGTCGTGATGCTTTGTAAGGCCCGCTTGACTTCACATTCCAGGATGTCTGGCTCTAGGTGAGTGATCACACCATCATGATTATCTGGGTTGTGAAGATCTTTTTTGTCCAGTTCTTCTGTGTAGTCTTGCCACCTCTTCTTAATATCTTTTACTTCTGTTAGATCCCTACCATTTCTGTCCTTTATTGAGCCCATCTTTACATGAAATTTTCCCTTGGTGTCTCTAATTTCCTTGAAGAGATCTCTAGTCTTTCCCATTCTATTGTTCTCCTCTATTTCTTTGCACTGAACGCTGAGGAAGGCTTTCTTATCTCTCCTTGCTATTCTTTGGAACTCCACAGTACAATGGGTATATGAACAAAGCTAGGGGAGGTGATGGAATTCCAGTTTATCTATTTCAAAACCTGAAAGATGATGCTGTGAAAGTGCTGCACTCAATATGCCAGCAAATTTGGAAAACTCAGCAGTGGCCACAGGACTGGAAAAGGTCAGTTTTCATTCCAATCACAAGGAAAGTCAATGCCAAAGAATGCTGAAACTAACACACAATTGCACTCATCTCACACGCTAGTAAAATAATGCTTAAAATTCTCCAAGCCAGGCTTCAGCAATACATGAACCGTGAACATTCAGATGTTCAAATTGGTTTTAGAAAAGGCAAAAAACCAGAGACCAAATTGCCAACATCCACTGGATCATCAAAAAAGCAAGAGAGCTATAGAAAAACATCTATTTCTGCTTTATTGACTATGCCAATGCCTTTGACTGTGTGGATCACAATAAACTGGAAAATTCTGAAAGAGATGGGATACCAGACCACCTGACCTGACTCTTGAGAAACCTGTATGCAGGTCAGGAAGCAACAGTTAGAACTGGACATGGAACAACAGGCTGGTTCCAAATAGGAAAAGGAGTACGTCAAGGCTGTATATTGTCACCCTGCTAATTTAACTTATATGCAGAGTACATCAGGAGAAACGCTGGGCTGGAAGAAGCACAAGCTGGAATCAAGATTGCCAGGAGAAATATCAGTAACCTCAGATATGCAGATGACACCACCCTTATGGCAGAAAGTGAAGAAGAACTAAAGAGCCTCTTGATGAAAGTGAAAGAAGAGAATGAAAAAGTTGGCTTAAAGCTCAATATTCAGAAAACTAAGATCATGGGATCTGGTCCCGTCACGTCATGGGAAATAGATGAAGAAACAGTGGAAAAAGTGGCTGACTATTTTTCTGGGCTCCAAAATCACTGTAGATGGTGAAAGCAGCCATGAAATGAAAAGAGGCTTACTCCTTGGAAGGAAAGTTATGACCAACCTAGATAGCATATTAAAAAGCAGAGACATTACTTTGCCAACAAAGGCCCATCTAGCAAAGGCTATGATTTTTCCAGTTATCACGTATAGATGTGAGAGTTGGACTATAAAGAAAACTGAGTGCTGAAGGATTGATGCTTTTGAACTGTGGTGTTGGAGAAGACTCTTGAGAGTCCCTTGGACTGCAAGGAGATCAAACCCATCAGTCCTAAAGGAAATCAGTCCTGAATATTCATTGGTGGGACTGATGTTGAAGCTGAAACTCCAATACTTTGGCCACCTGATGCGAAGAGCTGACTCATTTG
Source organism: Cervus elaphus (assembly GCF_910594005.1). Taxonomy (NCBI): domain Eukaryota; kingdom Metazoa; phylum Chordata; class Mammalia; order Artiodactyla; family Cervidae; genus Cervus; species Cervus elaphus. Next base: position 68,350,786 of record NC_057825.1, on the reverse strand, counting down.
AGAAAACCCTGATGCTTGGAAAGATTGAGGACAGGAGCAGAAGGGGATGACAGAGGATGAGATGATTGGATGGCATCACCAACTCAATGGGCATGGGTTTGGGTGAACTCCAGGAATTGGTGATGGACAGGGAGGACTGGCATGCTGAGGTTCATGGGATCGCAAAGAGTTGGACTCAACTGGGAACTGAACTGAACTGTGGGCTGGAATCCCTTAGAAGAAATGGAGTAGCCATCATAGTCAACAAAAGAGTCTGAAATGCAGTACTTGGATGCAATCTCAAAAATGACAGAATGATCTCTGTTCGTTTCCAAGGCAAACCATTCAATATCATGGTAATCCAAGTCTATGCCTCAACCAGTAATGCTCTGAAGTTGAATGGTTCTATGAAGACCTACAAGGCCCTTTTAGAGCTAACAACCAACAAAGATGTCCTTTTCATTATAGAAGACTGGAGTGCAAATGTAGGAAGTCAAGAAACACCTGGAGTAACAGGCAACTATGGCCTTGGAGTACAGAATGAAGCAGGGCAAAGGCTAATAGAGTTTTGCCAAAAGAACACACTGGTCATAGCAAACACCCTCTTCCAACAACACAAGAGAAGACCCTACACATGGACATCACCAGATGGCCAACACCAATATCAGATTGATTATATTCTTTGCAGCCAATGATGGAGAAGCTCCGTAAAGTCAGCAAAAACAATATCGGGAGCTGACTATGGCTCAGATCATGAACTCCTTATTGCCAAATTCAGACTGAAATTGAAGAAAGAGGGGGAAACCACTAGACCATTCAGGTATGACCTAAATCAAATCCCTTATGATTATACAGTGGAAGTGAGAAATAGATTTAAGGGACTAGATCTGATGGACAGACTGCCTGATGAACTATGGATGGAGGTTCATGACACTGTACTGGAGACAGGGATCAAGACCATTCCCAAGAAAAAGAAATGCAAAAAAGCAAAGTGGCTGTCTGAGGAGTCCTTACAAATAGCTATGAAAAGAAGAGAAGTGAAAAGCAATGGAGAAAAGGAAAGATATTACCATTTGAATGCAGAGTTCCAAAGGATAGCAAGGAGAGATAAGGAGGCCTTCCTCAGGCAGCTTAATATCATCACAACAAATAACTCAATCAAAAAATGAGCAGAAGATCTAAATGGACATTTCTCCAAAGAAGACATACAGATGGCCAAGAGGCACATGAAAAGATGTTCAACATCACTAATAATTAGAGAAATGCATATCAAAGATATAATGAGATATCACCTCATACCAGTAAAAATGGACATCCTCAGAAAAAAAAAAAAAAAAAAAAAAAATCCACGAACAACAAATGCTAGAGAGGGTATAGAGAGAAGGGAATCCTCCTACACTGTTGGTGGGAGTGTAAATTGGTACAGCCACTGTAGCGAACAGTATGGAGGCTCCTTTAAAAACTAAAAATAGAGCTAACGTATGACCCTGCAATTCCACTCCTGAGTATATACTGAGAGAAAAACATAGTGTGAAAGGATACAAGCACCCCAAAGTTGATTGCAGCACTATTTACAATAGCCAGGATATGGATGCAACATAGAAATCCATCACAGAGGAAAGGATAAAGAAGATGTGGTACATAAATACAATGTAATATTCCTCAGCCATTAAAAAGAATGAAACAATGTCATTTGCATGACATGAATAGATATAGAGATTGTCATACTGAGTGAAGTAAGTCAGGCAGAGAAAGATAAATATTGTATGATATCACTTATATGTCGAATCTTTTAAAAAAATGATACATATGTACTTATAAAACAGAAACAGACTTGGAGAACTTATGCTTATCAGGGGGTTGGGGGGGCAGTGGTTTGAGGGATAATTAAGGAGTTTGGGATTGACATGTACTCATTGCTATGTTTAAAATGGGTAACCAACAGTGATCTATTGCACAGAACAGAGAACTCTGCTCAATATTGTATAACAACCTAAATGGAAAGAGAATTTGAAAAACAATAGATACATGTATATGTATAATGGAATCACTTGGCTGTATACTTGAAACTAGCACAGCCTTGCTAATCAACTATACTCCAATGTAAAATAAAGGGTAAATTAAGTAATTAACTGAATAAAATTGTAATGAACTAATCTAAACATGTAACTCAAAAAGTGACAGAAATCTTAAAATAATTTCCATGTAACATTATATGACTCTTTTGCTACTTTCACAACAGGGTCTTAAGCTGAAAGATTCATCATTCCCAACCCGGAACAGACTAAGGTAAATGAATAGTCTTCAAAGTCTTTTTGTGTGAAAGTGTTTTGAAAAAAACAGTGAAATCAAAAAAAGTGAAATCTTTTATTTATTTATTTATTTTTTGATACTTCCTGTATCGGAACAGATGGTCATACTGTTACTCTTGGTGTCTATATATTGCAACATCTATATCTGCTCACAGTGCCTTCCCAGATAGTGTCAATAGATGTCAATGAAAAACAGAAATCACCCAATAAAATATAAATTTAGATAAACAACATTTTTTTACTATTAGTATGTCCCCAATATTGCATGAAATAAATATGCCTCAGATATTACATAGAATGTACGCTAAAAAGTATTTGTTGTTTATCTGACATTCAACTATAACTAGGTAGCCTGTATTCTATTAGGCAACCCTGTTCCCAGAACCAAGTCATCAAAGGATCTAACCAAAATTAACTTTACGTAAATCCTTTTGAAGCTATTTTAAAGGTATTTTTCCCCTTGTCAAAAACTAAGCCTTGTTTTTGAGCCCACATAGACCAAATTTCCAAATTTAAACAGAAACATTTGGCCAATGTAAATTGTCAAGAGCCTTGGAAAACACCTGCTCTTTCAAGCATCTTTTGGCAGGATGCACTAACTATTCCAAAATATAATTTAGGAATTGAATTACTTTCATCATTTTAGTACACTGACAAAACTAGCCTCTGGGTAAAGTACATTGGAAATGAGTTTGGGGGTATGGGTGGGCACATTGACCATGAAGTCCTTGAGAAGCAATTCTCATGACAATAAGGCTCAGAGGATTTGCTGTCTTTCAATGGAAATCATGCAAATCATTGAAAAGGAAGACCTAGTTAGCAATACTAGTTGAAGAGCTAGCAACAAGAGGATTAGCTTAAAAATTAATTGAAGTACAAAAAGGAAAATGGTCAGATACCAGAGCAGTGTAAAAAAATCCATAGTTTCCCTCTATATTACCTGTAACCAACGAGAAGACATAACAGAAAAAAAATGCCACTTACCATAGCAACTACTAGGAAGTACTTAGATAAGAATAAGACTATACAAATACATGCAAGATTTTCATTTCTAAAAAACCTCTAAAATATATTTTCTAGATGTTAAAAAAGATGAATAAATACAGTGATATACCATTATAATTAAAATTAAAATGTCAACTGTCTCCAAACTATATGGCAATTTCAATGCTATCCATATGGAGTCAACAAGTGGACTTTTCACCAAACCTGATCAACTGATTCTCAATTTCATGGCGAAAACTAAATACATGATAATATGCAAGACAATTTTGGAGAAGAAAAATAAAGGGTAAATGCCTACCTGATATCCAAACATATCACAAACTATAATGACTAAGAATGTAAACTAGAAAGGAACCAAGAACCCAAACAAAACAGAGAATGTATGTGAATATAGAATATTACATGGTGTCACTTAAATCAATGGGTAAAAGACTATTCAAAAAAGATGAACTATTGGAACAATTGGCCATTCATATTTTTAAGTAAAATTTTTCACACAAAAAAGTCAAGAAAAATGAAAAAAATCTCATTTTAACAGCAGATTAAATAGCTATGCTTAAAAATCTAAGCATCGGAGGGGAGGAGCCAAGATGGCGGAGGAGTAGGACGGGGAGACCACTTTCTCTCCTACAAATTCATCAAAAGAATAACTGAATGCAGAGCAAACCTCACAAAACAACTTCTGATCGCTAGCTGAGGTCATCAGGCGCCCAGAAAAGCAGACCATTGTCTTCGAAAGGAGGTAGGACAAAATATAAAAGATAAAAAGTGAGACAAAAGAGCTAAGGACGGAGACCCGTCCCGGGAAGGGAGTCTTAGGCGGCCTTGCTTGGGCTAGGGTCCGGGCCTGAGGGCCCTGAGGACAATCGGAGGGAACTTCTGTGAGGTGCCAACTTGAACTGTGGGAGACCAAAAGAGAGAAAATTAACCGGCCGGAACACACTGCCAGCCGTTCGCAGAACAAAGGGACGGAGAAAGTCCCAAGAAGAGGTCGCAGGCTGCGGACCCGCCCAGCCCCGCCGGAGGCAGGAGGCAGGGGGGAGGGGAAGGTCGCAGCGAGACACAGGGCGCAGGCACCCGACCGGCGCGGGCGGGGACTGGGGCTGGGGACGCAGAGGGCGGAAGGCGCGCGCACCCGACTGGCGTCAGCGGAAACTGAGACTGGGTCCGCGGAAGGGAGTGAGTGCGCCACACCTGGGGATAGTGCGCCCATCAAGCCCCTCGCTGCCTGGACCGCTCTGACGGGGAAGGCACAGAGAGCAGGCGCAGCTTTTCCTTCCGCGCTTTTGTGTAACACCCGAGGGCTGGAACCTAGCGCAGCGCGGGGCGCGCTCCATATAGAACAGCCGGGAGCCTGAGCAGCGCAGAGGGAGAAAGCAGCGTCAGCCCCTCCCGGCAGCGCCAGCCCGCCCCCGCAGGGCCAGCCCCTCCCCGCAGCGTCAGCCCCGCCCCGCAGCGCCAGCCCCTCCCCGCAGCGTCAGCCCCGCCCCGCAGCACAACGGAACTAGCTAACTGAATAAGAGTCCACCTCCGCCCGCCTGTGTCAGGGCGGAAATGAGGCTCTGAAGAGACCGGCAAACAGAAGCCAAATAAACAAAGGGAACCGCTTCAGAAGGGACTGGTGCAACAGATTAAAATCCCTGTAGAAAACACCGACTTCACCGGAAGGGCCCTGTAGTTATCGAGAAGTGTAAGCTGGAACTAGGAGCTATCTGAAACTGAGCCGAACCCACACTGACCGCAGCAGCTCCAGAGAAACTCCTAGATAATTTTTACTTTTTTTTTTCTAAGTAAGGAAAAAAAAAAAAAAATTTTTTTTTCTTTTTATATTTTTTCTTTTTTATTTTTTCTCTTTTATTTTCCTTTAAAATTCCCTATTACTCCCCCATTACTCCTTAACTTTTATTTACATAGATTTTTACGATTTTTTTTAATTAGGGGAAAAAAAAAATTTTTTTTTTCTTTCTTTTTTTTTTTTTGTTTGTTTTCTTTTTTTTCTTTTTCTTTTTTTTTTCTTTTTTCTTCCTTTTTTTCCTTTCCGTTTTCTCTTTTACTTTCTATTTTTCTTCTTCTCTTATTTCTTTTAAAGTCCTCTAGTACTCCTCTACTACTCTTCATTTTCATTTTCACTACACTATAACCTTACCAAAAAAAAAAAAAAAAAAGAAGCCCTATCTTTAAACCGAAGATTATTCTCTCCCAATCTTGACTCTCTGTTTTCTACCTCAGAACACCTCTATTTCCTCCTTTCCCCTTCTCTTCCCAATCCAATTCTGTGAATCCTTGTAGGTGTCTGAGATACGGAGAACACTCTGGGAACAGACAGCTGCGTAGATCTGTCTCTCTCCTCTTGAGTCCCCCTTTTTCTCCTCCTGCTCATCTCTATCTCCCTCCTCCCTTTTCTCCTGTTCATGTAACTCTGTGAACCTCTCTGGGTGTCCCTAACAGGGGAGAATCTTTTTGCCATTAACCTAGAAGTTTTATTATCAGTGCTGTATAGTTGGAGAAGTCCTGAGACTACAGGAAGAATAAAACTGAAATCCAGAGGCAGGAAACTTAAGCCCAAAACCTGAGAACACCAGAAAACTCCTGACTACATGGAACTTTAAGCAATAAGTGACCGTCCAAAAGCCTCCATACCTACACTGAAACCAACCACCACCCAAGAGCCAGTACGTTTTAGAGCAAGACATACCACGCAAATTCTCCAGCAACACAGGAACATAGCCCCGAATGTCAACATACAGGCTGCCCAAGGTGACACCTAACACATAGACCCATCTCAAAACTCATTACTGGGCACTCCATTGCTCTCCAAAAAGAAGAAATCAAGTTCCACGCACCAGTACACTGACGCAAGCTTCCCTAACCGGGAAACCTTGACAAGCCAATCGTCTAACCCCACCCACTGGGTAAATCCTCCACAATAAAAAGGAACCACAGACCTCCAGAATACAGAAAGTCCACTCCAGACACAGCAATCGAAACAAGATGAAAAGGCAAAGAAATACCCAACAGGTAAAGGAACATGAAAAATGCCCACCAAGTCAAACAAAAGAGGAGGAGATAGGGAATCTACCTGAAAAAGAATTTAGAATAATGATAATAAAAATGATCCAAAATCTTGAAAACAAAATGGAGTTACAGATAAATAGCCTGGAGACAAAGATTGAAAAGATACAAGAATTGTTTAATAAAGACCTAGAAGAAATAAAAAAGAGTCAATTAAAAATGAACAATGCAATGAATGAGATCAAAAACACTTTGGAGGGAACCAAGAGTAGAATAACGGAGGCAGAAGATAGGATAAGTGAGGTAGAAGATAAAATGGTGGAAATAAATGAAGCAGAGAGGAAAAAAGAAAAAAGGATCAAAAGAAATGAGGACAACCTCAGGGACCTCTGGGACACTGTGAAACGCCCCAACATTCGAATCATAGGAGTCCCAGAAGAAGAAGACAAAAAGAAAGGCCATGAGAAAATACTCGAGGAGATAATAGCTGAAAACTTCCCTAAAATGGGGAAGGAAATAGCCACTCAAGTCCAAGAAACCCAGAGAGTCCCAAACAGGATAAACCCAAGGCGAAACACCCCAAGACACATATTAATCAAACTAACAAAGATCAAACACAAAGAACAAATATTAAAAGCAGCAAGGGAAAAACAACAAATAACACACAAAGGGATTCCCATAAGGATAACAGCTGACCTATCAATAGAAACCCTCCAGGCCAGAAGGGAATGGCAGGACGTCCTGAAAGTAATGAAAGAGAATAACCTACAACCTAGATTACTGTATCCAGCAAGGATCTCATTCAGATATGAAGGAGAACTCAAAAGCTTTACAGATAAGCAAAAGCTGAGAGAATTCAGCACCACCAAACCAGCTCTTCAACAAATGCTAAAGGATCTTCTCTAGACAGGAAATGCAGAAAGGTTGTATAAACGTGAACCCAAAACAACAAAGTAAATGGCAACAGGACCACACCTATCAATAATTACCTTAAATGTAAATGGGTTGAATGCCCCAACCAAAAGACAAAGATTGGCTGAATGGATACAAAAACAAGACCCCCATATATGCTGTCTACAAGAGACCCACCTCAAAACAAGAGACACATACAGACTAAAAGTGAAGGGCTGGAAAAAAATATTTCATGCAAATGGAGACCAAAAGAAAGCAGGAGTCGCAATACTCATATCAGATAAAATAGACTTTCAAATAAAAGCTGTGAAAAGAGACAAAGAAGGACACTACATAATGATCAAAGGATCAATCCAAGAAGAAGATATAACAATTATTAATATATATGCACCCAACATAGGAGCACCGCAATATGTACGGCAAACACTAACGAGTATGAAAGAGGAAATTAATAGTAACACAATAATAGTGGGAGACTTTAATACCCCACTCACAACTATGGATAGATCAACTAAACAGAAAATTAACAAGGAAACACAAACTTTAAATGACACAATGGACCAGCTAGACCTAATTGATATCTATAGGACATTTCACCCCAAAACAAGCAACTTCACCTTTTTCTCAAGTGCACATGGAACCTTCTCCAGAATAGATCACATCCTGGGCCATAAATCTGGTCTTGGAAAATTCAAAAAAATTGAAATCATTCCAGTCATCTTTTCTGACCACAGTGCAGTAAGATTAGATCTCAATTACAGGAAAAAAAATTGTTAAAAATTCAAACACCTGGAGGCTAAATAACACGCTTCTGAATAACCAACAAATCATAGAAGAAATCAAAAAAGAAATCAAAATATGCATAGAAATGAATGAAAATGAAAACACAACAACCCAAAACCTATGGGACACTGTAAAAGCAGTGCTAAGGGGAAGGTTCATAGCATTACAGGCTTACATCAAGAAACAAGAAAAAAGCCAAATAAATAACCTAACTCTATACCTAAAGCAATTAGAGAAGGAAGAAATGAAGAACCCCAGGGTTAGCAGAAGGAAAGAAATCTTAAAAATTAAGGCAGAAATAAATGCAATAGAAACTAAAGAGACCATAGCAAAAATCAACAAAGCTAAAAGCTGGCTTTTGAAAAAATAAACAAAATTGACAAACCATTAGCAAGACTCATTAAGAAACAAAGAGAGAAGAACCAAATTAAGAAAATTAGAAATGAAAATGGAGAGATCACAACAGACAACACTGAAATACAAAGGATCATAAGAGACTACTACCAGCAGCTCTATGCCAATAAAATGGACAACTTGGATGAAATGGACAAATTCTTAGAAAAGTATAACTTTCCAAAACTGAACCAGGAAGAAATAGAAGATCTTAACAGACCCATCACAGGCAAGGAAATCGAAACTGTAATCAAAAATCTTCCAGCAAACAAAAGCCCAGGACCAGATGGCTTCACAGCTGAATTCTACCAAAAATTGAGAGAAGAGCTAACACCTACCTTACTCAAACTCTTCCAGAAAATTGCAGAAGAAGGTAAACTTCCAAACTCATTCTATGAGGCCACCATCACCCTAATTCCAAAACCTGACAAAGATGCCACAAAAAAAGAAAACTACAGGCCAATATCACTGATGAACATAGATGCAAAAATCCTTAACAAAATTCTAGCAAACAGAATCCAACAACATATTAAAAAAATCATACACCACGACCAAGTGGGCTTTATCCCAGGAATGCAAGGATTCTTCAATATCCGCAAATCAATCAATGTAATACACCACATTAACAAATTGAAAGATAAAAACCATATGATTATCTCAATAGATGCAGAGAAAGCCTTTGACAAAATTCAACACTCATTTATGATTAAAACTCTCCAAAAAGCAGGAATAGAAGGAACATACCTCAACATAATAAAAGCTATATATGACAAACCCACAGCAAGCATCACCCTCAATGGTGAAAAATTGAAAGCATTTCCCCTGAAATCAGGAACAAGACAAGGGTGCCCACTCTCACCACTACTGTTCAACATAGTGTTGGAAGTTTTGGCCACAGCAATCAGAGCAGAAAAAGAAGTAAAAGGAATCCAGATAGGAAAAGAAGAAGTGAAACTCTCACTGTTTGCAGATGACATGATCCTCTATATAGAAAACCCTAAAGACTACCAGAAAATTACTAGAACTAATCAATGAATATAGTAAAGTTGCAGGATATAAAATTAACACACAGAAATCCCTTGCATTCCTATATACTAACAATGAAAAAACAGAAAGAGAAATTAAGGAAACAATACCATTCACCATTGCAACAAAAAGAATAAAATACTTAGGAGTATATCTACCTAAAGAAACAAAAGACCTATACATAGAAAACTATAAAACACTGATGAAAGAAATCAAAGAGGACACAAACAGATGGAGAAACATACCGTGTTCATGGATTGGAAGAATCAATATTGTCAAAATGGCTATTCTACCCAAAGCAATCTATAGATTCAATGCAATCCCTATCAAGCTACCAACGGTATTTTTCACAGAACTAGACCAAAGAATTTCACAATTTGTATGGAAATACAAAAAACCTCGAATAGCCAAAGTAATCTTGAAAAAGAAGAATGGAACTGGAGGAATCAACCTGCCTGACTTCAGACTCTACTACAAAGCCACAGTCATCAAGACAGTGTGGTACTGGCACAAAGACAGAAATATAGACCAATGGAACAGAATAGAAAGCCCAGAGATAAATCCACGAACCTATGGACACCTTATCTTTGACAAAGGAGGCAAGGATATACAATGGAAAAAAGACAACCTCTTTAACAAGTGGTGCTGGGAAAACTGGTCAACCACTTGCAAAAGAATGAAACTAGAACACTTTCTAACACCATACACAAAAATAAACTCAAAATGGATTAAAGATCTAAATGTAAGACCAGAAACTATAAAACTCCTAGAGGAGAACATAGGCAAAACACTCTCCGACATAAATCACAGCAAGATCCTCTATGACCCACCTCCCAGAATATTGGAAATAAAAGCAAAACTAAACAAATGGGATCTAATGAAACTTAAAAGCTTTTGCACTACAAAAGAAACTATAAGTAAGGTGAAAAGACAGCCCTCAGATTGGGAGAAAATAATAGCAAATGAAGCAACAGACAAAGGATTAATCTCAAAAATATACAAGCAACTCCTGCAGCTCAATTCCAGAAAAATAAATGACCCAATCAAAAAATGGGCCAGAGAACTAAACAGACATTTCTCCAAAGAAGACATACAGATGGCTAACAAACACATGAAAAGGTGCTCAACATCACTCATTATTAGAGAAATGCAAATCAAAACCACAATGAGGTACCATTACACACCAGTCAGGATGGCTGCTATCCAAAAGTCTACAAGCAATAAATGCTGGAGAGGCTGTGGAGAAAAGGGAACCCTCTTACACTGTTGGTGGGAATGCAAACTAGTACAGCCACTATGGAAAACAGTGTGGAGATTCCTTAAAAAACTGGAAATAGAACTGCCATATGACCCAGCAATACCACTTCTGGGCATACACACTGAGGAAACCAGATCTAAAAGAGACACATGCACCCCAATGTTCATCGCAGCACTGTTTATAATAGCCAGGACATGGAAGCAACCTAGATGCCCATCAGCAGATGAATGGATAAGGAAGCTGTGGTACATATACACCATGGAATTTTACTCAGCCGTCAAAAAGAATTCATTTGAACCAGTCCTAATGAGATGGATGAAACTGGAGCCCCTTATACAGAGTGAAGTAAGCCAGAAAGATAAAGAATATTACAGCATACTAACACATATATATGGAATTTAGAAAGATGGTAACGATAACCCTATATGCAAAACAGAAAAAGAGACACAGAAATACAGAACAGACTTTTGAACTCTGTGGGAGAAGGTGAGGGTGGGATGTTTCAAAAGAACAGCATGTATACTATCTATGGTGAAACAGATCACCAGCCCAGGTGGGATGCATGAGACAAGTGCTCCGGCCTGGTGCACTGGGAAGACCCAGAGGAATCGGGTGGAGAGGGAGATGGGAGGGGGGATCGGGATGGGGAATAAGTGTAAATCTATGGCTGATTCATATCAATGTATGACAAAACCCACTGAAATGTTGTGAAGCAATTAGCCTCCAACTAATAAAAAAATTAAAAAAAAAAAAAATCTAAGCATCAATGTATATGAAGTTGAGATAGGGATAATCTTTTTAAACAAGACATGAAAAGCCAAAAAACATTTTAAAATTTTGATGAATTTTATAAGACCAAATTTTAAATTTTCCAGGAGACAAAAGACCCTATAAACCAAAAAATAGGGAGAAAATATTTACAATGGATGTAACAAAGAATTGCTAACTGTGTCAGCTTCTTCATAGTACTTAGCCTCTCAGTGCCATAATTTTCTAATATGTAAAATGAAAATAATAAAAGTAAACTACCTTGAAGTATTGTTGCAATTAAATGAGGTTTATATAAATTTAGAATAATGTCTGGCAAATACTAAGTAAATATATATATATATACATATACACAAAACTATATGTGCTGCCTGCAAAGTTGTTTCAGCCATGTCTGATTCTTTGCAACCCTATGGACTGGAGCCCACCAGGCTCCTCTGTCCATGGGATTCTACAGACAAGAATACTGGAGTGGGTTGCCGTGCCCTCCTCCAGGGAATTTTCCTGCCCCAGTGATCAAACCCACAACTCTTATATCTCCTGCATTGGCAGGCGGATTCTCTACTGCTAGTGCCACCTGGGAAGCCCACATAGAGAACTACATACTTTTTCAAAAAGAAAAAGACAAAAAAACAAAGGCTTGAACACAAAATATTCACCTAAAGGAAATACAAATGAATAATTACATGACAAGATTAGCCATATAAAAAAGGTTAATTGTATGAAAAGATTAATATGAAACAGTAGATGAAAAAGTAGTCAACTTCATTAATAAGCAGGGTAATATAAAAAACAGTGGGAGACCATCTGTCAATCACAAGAAGGGCCAAATTAAAAAATGATAATGTTAAAAACTGAGGTGAGAGTATAGGGAAATTCTAGTAATAGTAATGCAAGGGTAGCCCCTTTGGAGAGCCAGATCAATGTACTTATTTAAATTTAAAGGCACACATAGATGACAAAGTGATCCCAATTCTCATTATCTCATTATCTACACTCAGAGTAGACTGTGTAATTTAAGAGACCCAGTGCGAATTGCAAACACAAACCCGAGGGCAGGAAGAGCCACAAAGGACAGACGACTCTGAAAATTGTAAGACATGTTCGATTCCTAGACCTGAAAGGTGAGGAGCCTCTGCTGAGTGACCCCTGCGGAGCTGCCCCACAGGTACTGTGGCCCTGTGGGACCAGCAACCAAGGTCAGCCCACCCCACATCCGCGACCAGGCCATCGGTGACCAGGGAGTGGTGGACAATGGTAAAGCACAACCCCCTTACTCCCCTACCAATCCCACTACACACACAGACACAAGCTCACAGAAACACACACACGGCCCAGTCACTGCCCCGAGTGGCACACCCCAAGGATCACCAGGTCATGGGCTAGGCAATGCTGGAGTAGCTAGGGATCCAGAGGGCATAGAGTGGAGACAGCAAACCTGTTATCGGAGGAGGTGGGACTCCTTGAGTTAACAACCTCCACACAGGCTGCACTGTCCAGTTGAATTTGACTTGGAAAACAGATTCAAAGATAAGATCACTGTTAATTTCAAGAGAGGAAACACAGAGCCTTAAGCCAAAAGTGGGGCCGTTCTGAGTGAGGGCTCCTGGGAAACTGGTGCAGAGCATTGCTGCTCAGTTATTTCTCCCCTCAAGGAAGAACCATGAACAGAAGACATCCATTCTGGCCTTTGAGTTCTTTGAGCAACTGTCCTGGAGCAGAGGCCTCCAGAGGACAAGGCCTAACCCCCACCCCTGCACACAGCTCCCCAAATGGCTTTTTACACCCTCATCCTAAAAAGAGGAAAGAAGACCTTAACATTACAATCACCTAACATTTGAACAAAAATTCCAAAGGGAAGACACAGATAAAGATCTAAAAAGAAAAAAAAAAAAAAATGATGCCAGAGGGGAAAAAGTAATTTGGGGGAATGAAACATTTAAAAACCTCTAACTCCTATCTTCAGAAATCCCAAGATTCTTCCATAGAAAAATAAGAGATCATTTAAAAAGGAAGAGTCAAAGAAAAAACAGAAATAGTTACATGCTGAAAGTATATCAACTTTAAAAAACCAAAGGACAATTTGGAAATAAAATCAAATATACCAAGAAGGAGAATAAAAAGAAGAGAATTTAAAAATATAAATGAAGAATTAATCTGCATGACCCAAGCATCAGACATTTCATTCTAATAGGAATTCTAGAAAGAGATAGAGATAATGAAAGAGAAAAATTATGTAATAAACAGTAAAGTTTCCATGAGTGAAAGACATGAGATTCCAAAGTAAAAGACCTACTTTAAAAGAAGAAGACCCACGGTCAGGGAAATAGCTGGAAGGTTTTACAATGCTAAGAATACAGATGTTGAAAGCTTTCAGATGGGGGAAAAAAAAACTAGGTCATGGACACAGGAATAATCAATTGATCACCTTCGGACTGCTCACAACAATATTATATGCCTTCATTATTGTAAGGAGCATAATTTCAAGGCGTAAACCTTGAAACTTTAATCCTTATTCAACCAAGTTATCAATCAAGTTTTAAGGGAGAAAAAATACATTCATCATGCACAAAAATTTACCCCTCAGATGTCTTCTCCTAGTAAGTTACTTGAGAAAACCCTAAATCAAAAAAGACCTGGAAATAAGAAATGAGATGAACATCCTAGAGAAGCAGTGAGGATAAAAGCTGGAAACAGGCCTAGAGAATAGTCTGAATGGGAACAATTGAATGATGGCCCTGAGAAGATCTCTGGAAAGGAAGAGTCCATAGTTTACCAAAAGGAGTTTTTGAAAATAATATGATAAAAGCAAATATAATGTGAGAAAATAAAATTCCATCAAAACAAAAAATGAAAACTATATACTGAAAAATCATAGATAGCATATATTCTTTGTGTATGTCTTAACCACACAGTTACAAGAATGTAAATGCCATTTGTTGATTTTCAACTTTTAGATTCCACTTAACAAAGCACATAATCCCAGGTAACACTCTAAAGGGTATTGACTATAAAATAAATTGGAAGGGTGAAAAGGAAAGAGAATCAGAAAGAAAAGGTAGCATCAATTATATAAAATTAGAATCCATATATCTATATATGATTGATAAGAAATAAACATTTAAATATTTTAACTATAATATAATTGCAAAGAGAACCAATAGAGAAACTACCTACAATGTTAGGGTCATATTGGAGGAAAATGAGAAGGGAAGTAGCAACTATATATATAAGGGGAATCATAGTTCATCAAGGAGGAAGTCACTGTACTGTCTGCAATCAAAGTTCATTAATAATGATACAGACATAGATTATTTTGAGACCTGGATATAATACCAACAGGCACATACTCAGACTGGTTGCCCATGAGAAGTGGGGCTGGTGGCCATGAAGCAGAAATTGTTGCATCTTAACATGAGCCTTTCTTGTACTTTTTTATTTTTTAATCAGGGGCATTTATTGCTTTGATACAAATATATAATGAGGAAAAAAATGAAATAAGGGGAAATATTGAAGTAGATTTGTTATGTATCATCAAAGACATCTCTAAGACATATGGTTGAATGATAAATGCATTTTAGAGAAAGGTGCATAGAGAATGATCTCCTTTATTTTGGAAACCAAAAAACAATTCAACAAAAAATCCGCAGTACAACACTGTAAAACTTGTATGAATATATATAGACAAATGTACTTAAAATGCATTAGAAATCATTTGGAAGTATCCACACCAAACCAATGTCAAGTGTTACCTCTCAGAAAGGAATAGAAACCTGGGGATGGTCAGAAATATTATAATATTTTATAAAGAAAATAAGTTCATGTGTTATCTTGTAATTTAAAGTAAATGCTAAAAGTAATAGCAGTAGATCATGACCTATTAATTGATAAGTGCTGATTAGTGTGTGAGGTTTGGATAGCTTTGGTCCAATTTCCTTTTTAATTTCTACAGTATTACAATTTGGCTTGTAAACAAATACAACTCATTAATACTGAAAACACTTTCTTATCTTAAAAAATCAATAGCTCCTTCGATAGCTCTTGCTATATCTTTGAATAATTAGAGTCACCCTCTCTGATAATGTGTGTGCTGCTTAGGGAGGCATGCACATTTTGCTCTGCTTTAATTTGTTTATCTATTAAACTTGGTTTAATTTTAATTATCCAGCAACCATTAGCATGCACTTTTATGCAGAGAGGAAAGGCAAGCTTAAATCTGTACTCTCTGAGCATCACTGTTTATTACATTTACCAGTGGGTAAAATAAAATTAAAACTTTAGCAGGAATTTAGAGATGCAAATAAAAACATTCAACATCCCTTTGCGGTAGGGCTGTCGATAGAGGTGAGTACCATGAGCATTTCAGAAACTCAAATAAGAGGGGCAAAATATTCTAAAGTCATTCATGCAAGAAAGTGAAGCAGGTGGTTGCCTTTATGGCTACCTTTTCCTGGACGTCCCAACATGACATCCATTTCAAATATTCCACCTTGCTGTCTCTATGGAGCGTTAAAGAACTCATAAAAATTCCAGCATCATGGGATGCAAAACACATCACATTTAGTAACCATACTGCCTGAACCACAAGAGATAGTTTGCCATAGTCTAAGCACTAGATATGATGCACCTGGGTCTGGAGATGAGTTATCTGCTAAGGTACCAAGAGTCACAGCAGCTACATGAAGGCAGCAGGGTGAATTCACATCACACATTAGAGATACCAAGTTTTAGGGAAAAAGCCAAACACCCAGAATAATGGTTCCAGGAATTTGATCATGGAAGGCAAAAAGAGAAACAGAAAGGCAGGAATACAGCCATCCCATACTACTGACCTCCCCGCTACCTGGCATCTAGAAGAACAGTTTGGGGACAGTGAATATGACAGCCTGAGATTTCTAGCTTCACTTGGTTGTGAATGTGGGTGATCACATCTCTCCCTCCCAGTCTCTCCCAAAACTCCTGTGAAACATAGTAAAGTAAGGCTAACTTGCAACTAGTATTAATAGATAAAGAAATCCCGAAGATCTAATGCACAGTACAGGGATTAGAGTCAATATTGCATGACAAT
Source organism: Cervus elaphus (assembly GCF_910594005.1). NCBI lineage: Eukaryota > Metazoa > Chordata > Mammalia > Artiodactyla > Cervidae > Cervus > Cervus elaphus. The sequence continues at coordinate 68,334,270 of NC_057825.1, read as the reverse complement.
CATCACACCTTCCAAGAGATTAGATCTTACTGATCCCCACCACAATGAGAAATGATAAATATGCAACATGATTAGAGGGGATAGTTAATACTACAATGGTAATCACATTGCAATATATAGATGTATCGAATCAACATGTTGTACAACTTAAACTTACACAATGTTTTATGTTGAATATATTTCCATTTAAAAAATGTAAAACCAAGGTATATTTTAAAAAAGAAAGTAAGCTATGAAATGGCCCTTTGTTGATTTTTTGTCCCATTGGTTTCTTTTTAAAAATTTTATTGGACTATAGTTGCTTTACAATGTTGTGTTAGTTTCAGGTATAGAACAAAGTGAATCAGTTATACATATACTTATATCCACTCTTTTTCCTTTTAGATTCTTCTTCCATATAGGCCATTACAGATTACTGAGTAAAAGTCCTTGTGCAATACAGCAGGTTCTTATTAGTTATCTATTTTATACATATGTGTTTGCTCAGCATACACCAGAGCATGTGTATGCTCTGTAACGTTCAACTCTTTGTAACCCCATGGACTATATAGTTCACCTTGCTCCTCTGTCAATGGAATTTTCCAGGCGACAATATTGGAGTGGGTTCCCATTTCCTACTCTGTGTCTCCTGCATTGGCAGGTGGATTTTTTACCATTTGAACCACCTGGGAAGCCCCATTTTATACACAGTAGTATATATATGTCAATCCCAATCTTAATTTATCCCTCCTCCACCCCCTATCCACTAGCCATAAAAAAAGAATAAAATAATGCCATTTGCAGCAACATAGATGGATCTAAAGATGGTCACACTGTGTGAAGTATGTCAGACAGAAACACAAAATATATATCATTTATATGTGGAATCTTAAAAAGGGGGTACAAATGAACATGTGTCCCATTGGATTTTGATTTCGAGCTTTCACAGTCCCTTTAGGCTCCTTATTCCACCGGTTCCCTCTGAGGTCTCAGGAAATGCACAGCAGCTGCCTCCCCCTCCTCCCCACCTCTAGGAAGCCTCTGTTACACAAACCTATTTGCATCTGCTTACTTCCTCCTGTGTTGTGAGCTTAGTTCCTTTAGACATGTCTGACTCCTTGCAAACCTATGGATTGTAGCCCACCTGGCTCCTCTGCTCATGGAATTCTCCAGGCAAGAATACTGGAGTGGGTTGCCATGCTGTCCTCCAGGGGATCTTCCCAACCCTCCTATGTCTCCATTCATAGATGAGAAACCACTACCTGAGCAAAGCCAACCTATCACTTGTGCTCTGGATTTTCTTTCCCACTGACCTCCTCAGGAATGTGAAAGTCAAAGTCACTCAGTCATGTCTGACTCTTTGTGACCACAGGGATGATTATAGCCCACCAGGCTCCCCTGTTCATGGAATTCTCCTGGGAAGAATATGAGTGGGTTGCCATTCCCTTCTCCAGGGGATCTTCCCAACCCACGGACTGAACCACGGTCTCCTGCATTGCAGGCAGATTCTTTTCCATCTGAGCCATCAACCTGTGTTCAGGAATGTATATCAACAATTACCTAACTTCTTCATTGTCCTGAGGGGAGACTTGCCCCCACTTAACCTGTCCCATCAGTTTTAGCTCTCCTAGTTCTGAATCGTGGTCTCTAAAGTTTTGCTAACTTTATGCCTCTTATGCCTTATGCTAACTTATGCCTTCATGCCTCTGAGCCATGTGACTGCCTCTGACCCATGCTGTGTTCCCTGTTACACCTCCCATAGCCACTGCGTGTCTAACTCTATCTTAATCATTAAGATACTGAAAGGCATTATTGATTCTAGAAAGCCAGCTTCGACACCCTCCCAGTTCAAGTTAAATGTCTTCTCTCTACTCTCACAGTGTCCAATGTTTATAATTCAATTATTGGTCAGTTTCCGCTTGTCTGTGAGCTTCTTGGGAGTAGTGACCATGGGATACACACTTTTGTAGAATAGGCAGTCAATAAACATTTGCCAAATGAACAAATGAAGCATTTTTCACCTATTGTCGCATTTTTCCTGTTTTAAAGTAACCAAATTGAGTTTCTTTCTCCAGTATACTTCCTAACACAGTGCCTAACAATAAAGAAGCTGAAGGGCAAAGAATAAAACCTACCTGCAGAACACATCCTGTCCAAAGAAATAAGAGCCTCCTATCTGCTCTTACGTAAGAAATACACTGAGAAAAAAGAATTCCATATATCCTGAATCATCCAAGATATTCTCTCACAATAGAAAACCTTTCACTGCTCAATAATATTTTTCCTCTAGAAGAAGAGAATTTTTTTCTCCTGTTTCACATTGTAAAACATTAATTTCTCCCACAAAACTCTAAGAAAAGATTTCCTTTCTTTTCTAAATTTTCTCTGAGATGGAAAAGAGAATTTTTTTCAATCAACATAGGTAATAGTCATTAAACAAAATATTCCTAAATCAGAAGGATATGAAACTAAACATTTCTTTGAAAACAGGACTTTATAAAATGTATGCTGAAATTTACATGCAATAAAAACTGATTTACAAACACAAGACCATTAATTAATTCAACATCATAATCTAATAATCAGCAAGGCTAAAGGAGAAAGTTGTATATGTTCCCAAATTCAACTGTAATAAATGTGGTATTGTTCTTTCAGACAACATAGTACCTTGGAGCACCATCACCTCATAACTCTTGGTGCAAGACAGGGGGCACCTCCCACCACAAAAGCTAGGTATTTCTTCTCCAGCCTGTCTTGGTGCCAGATGCAGGCTGTAACCAAGCTCTGTCAATCAGATGAGATGAGCTCCTCTTTGAATCAGCCCAGTAAAGCAAACACCACATATATCCTTCCTAGTAAAAGTGGTGGCAGCTCCAAGCAGTTTCTGGACATGGCTAGGGGAGCTGGTGTGGAGCTTCTGGTGGTAGTATTCAGTGCTCAGAGTTGGAAGCATCGTCTGGATAAGCCACAGCATCACTGCCCAGACATGCAACAATGGTTTATCCTCTGGAACTGCTCTGAGGTAGATTTTAGGCATCTTTCCTGGTAGTTTATCTCTATGCTTAGTTCTCCAGCCTTTCCAGAGGTACTCAAATTGTCTCATTCCCAGTAATAAATCCTTTTTCTGCTTCAAACAGCCAGAGTAGAGTAATGTTTCCTGTTTGCAACTAAGAGCTCTGCCTGGAGGAGGAAATGACAACCCACTGAAGTACTCTTGCCTGGAAACTTCCATGGACAGAGTAGCCTGGCAGGCTACAGTCCATGGGGTCACAAAGAGTCCGACGCCACTGTGCACAAGAGCCCTGATACAGAAGTAAACATTTCAATGTAGTAAGTTCTTCTCAGTTTTTCCCACTCAGTAGAGCAGAACAGGGAGAGGAGAGAAGGGAGAGACTAGGACGGACGTGTACGATCTGTTATGTGAGCTAGTAGTTGGCCAAATGTCTGTAGGTCACCTGCACCATAGTCATGAAGAACATGCTTGTCCAAATGTAGATCCCCCAGACCTACTAAACCCAAATCACTGCAGAAACCTGTGAAACTGTGTTTCTAACAAGAAGTCCCGGGGATTAATACAGAGAGGAAAGTTCAGGAGCCACTGCCATAAATTGAAATCCTTAAGGGTCACAACTATTCCTTGTTACATTTGTGCCTGACAATTCCACCCATTAACTATTAGACGAGTGTTGTTACAAAGCAGAAAATAATTAAACATCAGACAAGGCACTTGATACCTCTGGGCTTTCATTTTCTTGAGGCTTAAAGGTTTCTTGAACTTGTGACATAACGCTGAATAGAAATTTTTACAAGGTAAATGGTCCATGTTCATTATTTCATAATCTGAAGAATTAATGAAATTACAGTAGTAATGACAAGGGCCTGTGTAGATAAAATTATATATTGATAGTTAACATGGGGTGATTTAAATTTAAATAGATAAGATGAATGTGAGTAGTGATGAAATCTTAAGACTCATTTCAATGGAAATCAAAATAAAGTATCTGTAGGCTCTCACCCTAAGAAAAACAGGAATTTATTTTATAAAATATGGAGCATCTTTGCCATAATGTTTCTATCAGCTCCACTTCTAGGGATTTAAACCTGTAAGTGAAAGTGTTAGTCACTCAGTCATGCCCGACTCTTTGCAACCCCACAGTTTGTAGCCTGTCAGCCTTCCCTGTCCATGGGATTATTCCATGCAAGAACACTGAAGTAGGTTGCCATTTCCTTCCCCAGGGGATCTTCCCAGCCCGGGAATTGAACCTGGGTCTTCCATATTGCAGACAGTCTCTACCATCTGAGTCAAAGTTCACAAATTAATCCTCTAACAAAATTTCCAAATATTATAATAACATCTTATAATAGCAACACCTGTCTTAACATTAAACTTACAAAATGCTAATGCTCCAGTTCCTACCTATCTCAAACCATCTGCATTCTCTCATCCACGTCTTTAAAAATATTATTATATTTTGAGGCTTGGAAATAGAATTTCACAGCAGACAAATATTCCATTGTCCCCTTTATCCCCTGCATTTCCTGGTCTTCTTGCAATTAGATGAAGTCATGCAACTATTTCTTTCCAGTGAAGTGGCAGTAACATTGACATGTGCTGCTTCCAGCTCAAGGCAATGAAAACTCACAGGAGATTCTACAACACTCTCCTTCCCTAGAATGGAGACTAAGAAACTAGGCAGGCTGAAGGTTCTAGGTGGGCACCCAGAAGTGCTGAAGCCTAGGTCACCAAGCAATATTGTGGGACTCAGACCCCCTAACAACCCTGCAGGAACATGAAATGCAAAAGAGAAGTGAACTACTGCATCCAACCCCAGAGCATTAAAATTATTTAAGCATCATAACTAAATTAATATATGTATCTTCTAATATAAACATTTTTCCCATTCTATAACTTATGAGCACATAGGTGAGTTGTAAGGAGTAGAGTGAAGAACAGGAAAGAGGAGAATTGAGGTCAGTTGTACTCCTCTCCTAATGGAGTCTGGCAGCCCATACCCATGTCTCCCACATTGCAAGGAAAGGCAAGAACCAGTCCATACACAGGTGTATAGTACACAGGTGTGTACTATCTGCTCAAGAACCATGTAGAGTTTTCTGAATATCAGTAATTCAAACTATCCAGGAACTAACTAAAAAATTATCCCCTTTAAAGTATGTTAAAAGAGGAAATTTAGACAATGGCTGATATTTCTTATCTGCAACAACAAATTTACTTTTTATGAGTGGGAAGCACTAGCCATGTATGATATATAAGAAAATGCCCCTAAAAATTCTGGAGCATTCACAGTATTCTTTTGGTTTTAAAGTTTTGATTTTTTGGAATAAAACTAAAACTGCAAGCATTTTGGGCAGGAGGGTTCTAAGTTAGTCAATGCCTATGGAGAATTTGAGTGTGTCACTTAAAAATCACCCTTTAATAAAGAAGGCACATAAAGTCTAAATTCTTGTGTGTGCTCAGTCACTCAGTCATGTCTGACTCTTTGTGACCCCATGGACTATATAGTCCATGGAGTTCTCCAGGCCAGAATACTGGAGTGGGTAGCCTTTTGCTTCTCCAGGGCATTTTCCCAACCCAGGGATTGAACCCAGGTCTCCTGCATTGCAGGTGGATTCTTTACCAGCTGAGCCACAAGGGAAGCCCTATATACATAAGAGAGGGCAGAGGTGATGCTCACCCACTTGTCTTGCTATACACTGAGTGATGGAATCTATTCCCCATGAAAGCAAGCGTGTAATATATCTCTTCTGAACTAAGTGACCATGATCCTCTTGACCTTCTTCCTCTGTCTAGGGATGAAAATTTCTCCTGCCAGATACTTCAGTGAAGTTACAAAAGTGCCCATACCAGAGTCCCCTTCCAATGGAGAATGAGATTAGGTTAAGACCTGCAGAGTGAAAAACAAATTGAATTGAACTGAATGGCTATCTGATCCATACTCAGGCTCATCTCCAAGCAGAAGCTTGAGTTTCAAGGCAGAACTGGCATCAACGAGAACTGTGCTCTTGGTCATGTGGCAGAGCTCACAGCTGACTGTGCCACTACCCAAAAATGAACCCCTGAGTCAACTTATTTTTTGAAACCATCTTGGTATCTAGCATTTTTTAAAAAATAGATTGACTATGTCTAAACAGTTCTATCTATCTCTTTAGAGGATTTTCTAATGTGCAATTGCAAGATTAGAATAATAAACCTTCGGTGAATAAAAAGTCTAAAGAAAAGCTTTCACAGTGACATTTGCAAAGCATGGGTGTCTGTATTATCTGTCAAGTCTAAAATCACTTTACAGAAACAAGTTAGGAAATATTAGGCAAATTAGACAAACTAGGACACCTTTTTTAGAATGAAACACAATCTAGATGTCAGACTGTCAAATTATGGTATCCGTCTCTGCCTCAGAACGGAATGGGCATCAACTCATAAACCATAGCCTGGTTGACAGATGTGTTGGTTTCTAAGGATCTTTTTTCCACAGAAATATAAACCCATGCTTTGATTTAACAGTATCTTTGGTGGTACACACATATTCACAGTCAATCTAGCCTCCAAAGAGGAAGCCTATTTTATTGTGATAGTATGCATCCTGGGCATTTTCTAATCCAATTTGCATACCTCCTTACTTCACAAGTACAGGTAGCATGGAAATACACATGGACCTTGGCCTCAGTTCAATCTGGATTTGATCCCAATTCTGTTACTTTCTAGCTGTGAAATCATAAAGAATGCATTTAATCGCTCTGAGCATCTGCTCATCTACAAAATATTTACTTCAAGGAGTTATTTGTAGAACGAAATTGATCTATAAGGTTTCTAGTAAATGACGTATTTGATAACTTACGGTGAACAATATCGAATTCATGATCTCTGAAGAAGATTTAGCTTCGGGACCAGGGAACAGGCTTAATCACTCAAGAGCTTTTGTGTAGCAGAGTTTTATTGAAGTATAGAAAGAGACAGAGAAAGCTTCTGACCTAGACATCAGAAGGGGGATGAAGAGTGCCCTACCCTCTAGTCTTAGCAAGGGAGCTATATACTTTTTCAATTGATTATTACAGTTCAGTTCAGTTTCTCAGTCATGTCCAACTCTTTGTGACCCCATGGACTGCAGCACACCAGCCCTCCCTGTCCATCACCAACTCCAGAGTTTACTCAAACTCATGTTCATTGAGTTAGTGATGCCATCCAACCATCTCATCCTCTGTCATCCCCTTCTCCTCCTGCCTTCAATCTTTCCCACCGTTAGGGTCTGTCCAAATGAGTCAGCTCTTCGCATCAGGTGGCCAAAGTATTGGAGTTTCAGGATCAACATCAGTCCTTCCAATGAGTATTCAGGACTGATTTCCCTTAGGACTGACTGGTTGGATCTCCTTGCTGTCCAAGGGATTCTCAAGAGCCTTCTCCAACACCACAGTTCAAAAGCATCAATTCTTCGGCGCTCAATTTTCTTTATAGTCCAACTCACATATATACATGACTACTGGAAAAACCACAGCTTTGACTAGATGGACCTTTGTTGGCAAAGTAATGTCTCTGCTTTTTTTGTCTCAAGGTTGTAAAAGTCTTGCCAGACCCACTCCCACAACATACATTTTAAGATGACAGGATTAGTCAGAAGGTTCCTGTTAAGAAGGAGAAACATGTCCTCAAGCAAGATACACTGTTACACCGACTAAGACAAAGCAATGTAGAAAAAAAGCTTGTCCTTTTCTCCTCCTTGAGAACGCCATACCCCTGTTTGCTCCTCAAGAGCCCCAGACCCCTTTCTCCTCCTCAGGGACCCCAGACTTCTTATCAACCTACCTAAGAATTCACTCTTTCATATTCTATTAATTATATATTCACAAATAGGTCTTATATATCTTATCTACAAGCTTAAAAACTGTGAAAGCACAAGAAATTTTCCTGGCCCAAGCCTTTCCTTAAGAAATCCTCTTCTTCCAACCATCTTTCAAGATCACAAGAACCAATTGTCTAACCTGAGGACTCAGGCCTATTTTATTCAAGGAAAAGGTTTGGGGATATAAAATCTGTCCTGAGTTGACAACTACAGGGTACTCAGTAAGTACTCAAGACAGAAGTTCAGAAGTGACTGTACATTCCATAACCTTAAAAAAAAGTCAAGAAAACCATGCCCATTTGAAGTCTTTACAGATCTCAGTAATTGATAACCTCTTGAAAACTGAAACTCCGTTAATCTTAAAAATGGTACAAATATGTTAATGACAAAGTCCAGCTTTTCCTTCCATATATTAAAAGAAAGCAAGTAAACTATCCTGACTTTCAAGGCAGCACATATATTAAAAGAAAGCAAGTAAACTATCCTGACTTTCAAACATTAAAATGGAAAATGGTTAATTTCATATTTTAGTAAATTCACTTTATCTAAGCAATTTTCTAATTTCACCATTAACTTGTTGCCTTTGTTATTTACTAATACTTTCTAATTTTATGCTGATTCTCTTACAATATTTTCTCAGTTTCCAAACATTTCAGAAGCATTTTAGCTAAGAAAAAATTTCAGTGGCTTATCTATATTGAGTTCTGTACTGCTTTCCAAAAATTATGCTATATGCAAAGAACACTGCTGGTGAGCTATTAAACAATTAGAAGATAAATGCCGAGTGGACATTAAATTCATTTCAGTCAGTCACCATCCTAGTGTTTTATCTGTAAAGTTGTCACGAGATATTTAATCACAACTGTGTAAGAATCATATAGAATTGGAATTTTAAAAATGATTTTGTCTCATGTTAGACCCATTCTTATCTAATAGGGGAGTTTTTCTCACAAAGCACTTAAGAATTAATAAATTATATTACCATGAATTCATTCTGATGATATGACTATAATAAGCATCAGATTTAACAATCATGAAAACAAAAACAAATTTGGCAATTTATGCTATTACAGAAAAAGGATTTACAGGCATGAAACAGGCTTAATTGTGTTCATTTCCTCTTTTCTCTATAAAATATATCTTTAATGGGAAAAGATATAATCCTCATCTTTCATGAAGTTGTACAATTTCCTTAATTGGTAGAATCTAAGAAATGATAAAAACTAATTTAGGCTTTCATAAAAATGTTGTGTGTGAACAAAGTGTTCTTCAGAACTCCGGTACTAAGGAATTCCAATAGTAATAAGAGGAACGCATCGGATTGTTTAAATTGAATAGAATTTAGTGAAGATACCCTCTAAATAAAATCAAACAGAATAAATATGTTAATGCATTGCCCCAGTACCTTCTTCAGTGATACTCTTACCAATAAACGCTTTCCTTCATGCCACCTTCAAAGTATTCAGCTCAAACCTGCAAAGCCAGACACATGGGCATAATGCCCATCTTCTCTATATATCCCATCTTTTCTAGATACACATTCTGTTTCACTACAGATTACATCAAGACCAAAGATCCCCACTAAAAGGTGAATCTTTTTTTTTTTTTGACACCTTGAAGCATAACAGAGTTCTTATAGATTCTAAACTCATTAATACCATATATTTAGTCTCTGATTAAATTCCTAATTGATTTTCTTGATGTCATTTTCATCTTATAAATTTAGGGAACATTCTATATTTCAAATTCCAATAGTGACAGACTTCAGAATTTAAAAAGCTTGCTCTTTACAATAAGATTTAATATTTTAAAGAAAAATACATATGCCCATAAAATTTTGGATGATTACACTCCAATTTTAGTAACTATTATTTTTTTTTTAAGTAACTATTATTTATTTGAAAAGGGAGTGTAAAGTAATAACCCTCCAATTAAAATAAATAAATAAAAATTTTTAAAAAAGAAAAGGAAATGTTACTTTACATTTTCTTAGTTTTGTTTTTGTTTACTACTTTTACTAAAACTGAACCTAAATTAATAACTATTTTTAAACCTTTCAGAAAAAAATGTTTGCTGTTCATATTATAAAATATGAAAAAAAGTAGATTTCTTCTCACCATCACTGTTACCACCAAAGGATAAAAACAAGGTATTAATTCACTGAATAAAGTATTTGGGGTTCTCTCTTTATTAATGAGAAAAAAAAAAAAGTAAAGCAGTTTTTATGAAACTAATACAAGATTTCCCCTCATCCAGACTGTTGAAAAGTCAGAGGGTCAGACACAATTATAACTAGAAACAGACTGATGTGGTATCTAAGTTGGAGAGCTCAGGCAGCCAAAATTCATAATATAGCAGCTTTCAAATATTGATGAGTGTCTGTAGAAAGAGCAATAACATGAGAAATGATGGACTTTGGAGGAAGGCTTTTGAAGAGAAGTGAGATTTATCATAGAAAATTGAATGAAGCTTAATAGAATAGCCAAACTTTCAATGAGCAATTGAGAAAGGATAAGTGAAATAGAAAAATTAGAATCATCTCCTATAAAACTGAAAATACAAAGAATATGCACTCTGACTTGTATAATGTGGTGAATACATAAATATTGAATTGTGCTACTTATTAATAATACATTGAAAATGTCTTAAGATCCATAAAAGAAACTTGTACAGAAGAAAATGCAACTTATTTAGAGACATTGGAGTATTCTCTAAAGAAATCAAAAGGTTGAATCATGACCAAAAGAAAAAAACAGCCTTTCATATATCGTGTATACTGTGCATGAAAATACATGCATCACTTCTTCCCCTCAGTTTACATATTTTTTCATAAGTTGGTCCTAAGTTTACATGTTACACTCTTCCTGGGTATTTAGAGATTTTTTTTTTTTAACATGCATGAGAAAACAAACAAAACCACAAAAGCAATATAAGTAAGGCATTTATAACTTAGATATAACTCATAAAATGAGTCCTTCCATCTTCATTTAATCTATCAATGACCACCAAAGAGTCTGGAATCTAAACTCTATGGGTTTCAATGAAGGTAGGAAGAACTTTAAAGCTTGTATTAAATTTCAATGAATAAGTAAAATGTGGAAGAATACCAGTGATCTAGAAATCTCAACTAACATTCTAGTATAATGTTCCAAAAACAAACAAACAAGAAAAAAATTTTTAGAAACATAAAATGGTCATGTAATACATGGCTCTATTTCCTCAAGGAAAATAGAAACAAAGATTATGAGTCAAGTCCAACTTGTGAAAACAATCTAAAAAAATGACTATATTCAAATTACGTGAGACCCACTTCCCCCGACACACGACCATTTTCCCCACCCTAAATCTTCGCTCCTCACAAGGTCTTAAATGGCAACACCACCACAATGAATCATAGTATCTTCTCCACAAGGCAAATTTTTTGTATTTTCATTTTGACTAGGAATTGGATGAGAATTAACTTCTAGGAAGTTCCTGGCACTGTGCTCAATGCTTCATGTGTATTGTCTCATTTAGTTTATTGATCTAAACTTCCACTAAATGGATATGCATTTGAGTTATCAAACACCTTTTTATTTTTTTTAATGTAATATCAAGCTCATTTATTTTTTTTTTCCATTTATTTTTATTAGTTGGAGGCTAATCACTTTACAATATTGTAGTGGTTTTTTAAATACATTGACATGAATCAGCCATGGATTTACATGTATTCCCCATCCCGATCCCCCCTCCCACCTCCCTCTCTACCCGATCCCTCTGGGTCTTCCCAGTGCACCAGGCCGGAGCACTTGTCTCATGCATCCAACCTGGGCTGGTAATCTGTTTCACCCTAGATAATATACATGTTTCAATGCTGTTCTCTTGAAACATCCCACCCTCGCTCCCACAGAGTCCAAAAGTCTGTTCTGTACATCTGTGTCTCTTTTTCTGTTTTGCATATAGGGTTATTGTTACCGTCTTTCTAAATTCCATATATATGTGTTAGTATGCTGTAATGTTCTTTATCTTTCTGGCTTACTTCACTCTGTATAATGGGCTCCAGTTTCATCCATCTCATTAGGACTGGTTCAAATGAATTCTTTTTAATGGCTGAGTAATATTCCATGGTGTATATGTACCACAGCTTCCTTATCCATTCGTCTGCTGATGGGCATCTAGGTTGCTCCCATGTCCTGGCTATTATAAACAGTGCTGCGATGAATATTGGGGTGCATGCAAACACCTTCTTTTTAAAATGCAAACACTTCTAAAAGAGTTGAGCCTCTACTGTCCACTCAAACTGTCTAGCAAATGTAAGGTAAGTTGTATGAAAGGAGGAGGGAGGGGAATAGAACACAAGGAAGCTAACTTTGGACCAACATTTATTGCTCTTGGCAGGGCAAAGAAGCATCCCTCAACAGAATACCTCAGTGGAAACCATGAAGCAACATTGCATACTAAGTTCAGGGCACCTGGACTGAGCAACATGAAGGAATGGAAGAGAAGCACAGAAGGAAGGTGGGAGGATATTTGAAAGAACCTCCATTTCAGGATTTTTCAAGGGACCTGTGAGGGGATCATGAGCTCATTTTTCTCTTTTTCCTCTTCTTGTTTATTCCAAATTTTCAAATGTACACTATCTACTCAGTAGATATTAAATGGATAATTTAAGCTTGACTGGGATTTGATTTGCTATCTTAATTCAAACACACCTATGCTTATTTCCAACTACATATATAGCTATTACCTAAACGGTGAGAGTATGATTCACCTTTTTGTGACTCTATCAATAAACTGTATAGATAATTTCTTATTCCCATACCTAACAGTATCCTGAGAATTTCTGTGGTAGAAAATTGGCAGTTAAAAATCCAAAAGAGAGGAGATATATGTCAGTGTATGGCTAATTCATTTTGTTATACAGGAGAAACTAAAACTAACAAAACATTGTAAAGCAAGTATACTCCAATAGAAGTTAATTTTTTTTAAATGAAAGATATTTGGGGGGATCCAGAAGTGAGAAGATAACAAAAGAAATTATGAAAACATTCATATGTGTTTTTTTAGTCTCTAAAATAAAACAATACCACCATCCAACTGAACAACTTTGTATACCTTTTAAAACAGAAATGATGGGGAATTCACAATAAACTTCCATTTGTCATTCTTTGAATTTCCCAAAGTTATCAGGATTTGTTTTTGTCACATTATAATAACATGCTTGCAATTAATTTACTTTTCATTCAGTTAATTCAGTTTTCATTCCAATCCCAAAGAAAGGCAATGCCAAAGAATGTCCAAACTACTGCACAATTGCACTCATTTCACATGCTAGCAAAGTAGTGCTCAAAATTCTCCAAGCCAGGCTTCAACAGTACATGAACTGAGAATTTCCAGATGTTCAAGCTGGATTTAGAAAAGGCAGAGGAACCAGAGATCATATTGCCAACATCTGCTGGATCATAGAAAAAGCAAGAGAATTCCAGAAAAACATCAGCTTCACTGTCTATGCTTAAGCCTTTGACTGTGTGGATCACAACAAACTGTGGAAAAATTCTTCAAGTGATGATAATACCAGACCACCTTACCTGCCTCCTGAGAAACCTGTATGCAGGTCAAGAAGCAACAGTTAGAACCAGACATGGAACAACAGACTGGTTCAAAATTGGGAAAGGAGTTCATCAAGGCCCTTGCTCCTGGGAAGAAAAGCTATGACAAAATTAGACAGCATATTAAAAAGAAGAGACATTACTTTGCCAACAAAGGTCCATATAGTCAAACTTATGGTTTTCCCAGTAGTCTGTATGGACATGAGAGTTGGACCATAAAGAAAACTGAGCACTGACGAATTGAAGCTTTTGAACTGTGCTGTTGGAGAAGACTCTTGAGATTCCCTTGGACTGCAAGGAGATCAAACCAGTCGATCCTAAAGGAAATCAGTCCTGAATATTCATTGGAAGGACTGATGCTGAAGCTGAAGCTGCAATACTTTGGCCACCTGATGCGAAGAGCTGACTCATTTGGACAGACCCTGATGCTGGGAAAGATCGAAGGCAGGAGGAGAAGGGAATGACAGGACAAAATGATTGGATGGCATAACCAACGCAATGGACATGAGTTTGAGCAAGCTCCAGGATTTGGTGAAGGACAGGGAGGCCTGGTGTGCTACAGTCCATGGGGTTGCAAAGAGTCACACAAGACTGAGTGACTGAATGACTGTTGACAACAACAACAAATATAATATCCCTTTCTTTCTCCTGTTTCTCAATTCAAAGTTCAGTGCTTTTTGGATTTGGTTTAAAAGAAGCTGTGTTAAAGTAGTTGACCCTTCCTGTCACTAGTTCTCAGTGGACGTACTTCAAGAACACAGCTGGAGCCTCCCTTCTAGCAGCTGCAGGATCACACGTCTAAGGCTTGGCTCTCTGTTCCTTTTGCATCTTTATCTCTTCTAAGACTTCATTACAAAAACCTTACATCTGCTCTGTCAGACACTTACTACCTTGTTCTCTTCCAAACTTCAATATCCCCTTTAATTTCTATCATCACTGGTGCATATAAAACTGAGCATCTTATAACACTCAAAAAGATATTTAGAAATAAAGCCATACTTCTTAAAATATCAGTGATAGGAAACTGAGATTGGGAGAAGTGGGCATTTGGGGAGAAGGTGTGTATTTGGGGAGCTATCTCTGTTGTGAGGCTGAAGATGGGTCTCAAGAGAAAAGTTCCCAAGGCATTCCCCTAGAAAGTGATCTCAGTGCCCCAGAGGCTCAGCACCCAGTGTAAGATTCTAAAAAATAGCAGAAGGTGGACATCAGGCAAAACTAACAAAAATGTTATCTTCTCCATAAGATCATATTATTTTAATATCTTCTATATAAAGGGAAACAGGATTCTGGTTTTTTGCTATTCAAAATGAACATATACTGATTAATACACATACTAGAGAAATCTGTAATAATACACATACTAGAGAAATCTGTAATAAAAATACTATACCCACAAAATGAGATTTAACTTTTATAAATTTATGTGTATATATATATACACACACACACGGAAATATATATATATATACAAATGTATAGACACACAAAATGTATTTTACCTTACTCACTATCATCTTATCTTACTTCCTAATATAGTGTGTGTGTGTGTGTGTGTGTGTGTGGTTTGTCATCATCATTGTTGTTGTAGTTTTAGCTCTACCACTAAAGCATAATCTCCATGAGGATGGAAATTTTGTCTTCTCCACTATGTTTTCAGCACCCAGAACAGCTTAGCCCATACAAGTTGCTCAGTAAATATTTAATGAACCAGTAGCCCAAACCATTATAGCTTCTTACCTAGACTGTTGCAACAGTCTCTTGCTTGCTTTCTGTGTTGCAGAGACAAGGAAAGATATGGAAAGGAAGACGCCACTTCCTAATTTCCTTGAATGTAAATTTAAACCCTGTGACTGAATTTCAGCCAATCATACATGGCCATTTGCAGTCCACTTCCAGGTCCCTGCTGAACTCCCACTCACTCTCTTCCTCCTTCTACAACAACTCGAGAGGTCATGTGTTAAATTAAGATGGTAGCATCACATAATAAAAGGAGACGGAGTCCCTAAAAGACAGTATGGAGTAAAGCCTTATCCCACCAGCTGTACTGACCTGTGAAATGAGGAAGCAATAACTTCATTATGCTAAGCCACTGAGATACGGGAGCTACTTGTTACAAGCATTATCCTGTCCTGACTAATGTGCTTTTTCTTGGTGTTCTACACTCCATTCCTACAGAACACTAAGATGAACCTCTTCAAAAAGAAATCAAATCACATCATCTCCCAATACATTACCATCACAATTCAAATCCAAATTCCTTCAGGGTCCACAAGACCCTGCAAAATATCATACCTGTCTACCTTTTCAGTTTTATCTCCTCCTCCTTTTTAATCACTATAATCCAACATTTTCATACTGTTCATGGGGTTCTTAAGGCAAGAATACTGAAGTGGTTTGCTATTCCCTTCTGCAGTGGACCACATTTTGTTAAACAGTTCTGTGAAGACCTACAAGACCTTCTAGAACTAACACCCAAAAAAGATTGTCCTTTTCATTATAGGGGACTGGAATGCAAAAGTAGGAATTCAAGAAACACCTGGACTAACAGGCAAATTTGGCCTTGGAGTACAGAGCAAAGCAGGACAAAGGCTAATAGAGTTTTGCCAAGAGAACACACTGATCATAGCAAACACCTTCTTCCAACAACATAAGAGAAGATGCTACACATGGACATCACCAGATGGTCAACACCAAAATCAGACTGATCACACTCTTTGAAGCGAAAGATGGAGGAGCTCTATACAGTCAGCAAAAACAAGACTGGGGGGTTACTGTACCTCAGATCATGAACTCCTTATTGCCAAATTCAGTCATGAATTGAAGAAAGTAGGGAAAACCTCTAGATCATTCAATATGACCTAAATCAAATCCCTTATGATTATACAGTGGAAGTGTGAAATAGATTTAAGGGACTAGATCTGATAGACAGATTGCCTAATGAACTATGGATGGAGGTTCATGACATTATATAGAGGACAGGGAGCAAGACCATCCCCAAGAAAAAGAAATGCAAAAAAGCAAAATGGCTGTCTGAGGAGGCCTTACAAATAGCTGTGAAAAGACGGGAAGTGAAAGGCAAAAAAGAAAAGGAAAAATATACCAATTTGAATGCAGAGTTCCTAAGGAGAGATAAGAAAGCCTTCCTCGGCAATCAATGAAAAGAAATAGAAGAAAACAATAGAATGGGAAAGACTAGAGACCTCGTCAAGAAAATTAGAGATACCAAGGGAAGATTTCATGCAAAGATGGGCTCAATAAGGACAGAAATGATATGGACCTAACAGAAGCAGAAGATATCAAGATGAGGTGGTAAGGATACACAGAACTGTACAAAAAAAGATCTTCACGACTCTGATACTCACAATCATGTGATCAGTCACACTCACTTAGAGCCAGACATCCTGGAATGTGAAGTCAAGTGGACCTTAGGAAGCATCACTACGAACAAAGCTAGTGGAGGTGATGGAATTCCAGTTGAACTATTTCACATCCTGAAAGATGATGCTGTGAAAGTGCTGCACTCAATATGCCAGCAAATTTGGAAAACTCAGCAATGGACATAGGACTGGAAAAGGTCAGTTTTCATTCCAATCCCAAAGAAAGGCAATCCCAAAGAATGCTCAAACTACCGCACAATTGCACTCATCTCACATGCTAGTAAAGTAATGCTCAAAATTCTCTAAGCCAGGCTTCAACAATATGTGAACTGTGAACTTCCAGATGTTCAAGCTGGATATAGAAAAGGCAGAGGAACCAAAGATCAAATTGCCAACATCCGCTGGATCAACAAAAAAGCAAGGGAGTTTCAGAAAATCATCTATTTCTGCTTTATTGACTATGCCAAAACCTTTGACTGTGTGGATCACAATAAACTGTGGAAAATTCTGAAAGAGATGGGAATACCAGACCACCTGACCTGCCTCTTGAGAAACCTATTTGCAGGTCAGGAAGCAACAGTTAGAACTGGACATGGAACAACAGGCTGGTTCCAAATCAGGAAAGGAGTACATCAAGGCTGTATATTTTCACCATGGTCATTTAACTTTTATGCAGAGTACATCGTGAGAAACACTGGGCTGAATGAAGCACAAGCTGGAATCAAGATTGCTGGGAGAAATATCAATAACCTCAGATATGCAGATAACACCACCTTTATGGCAGAAAATGAAGAAGAACTAAAGAGCCTCTTGATGAAAGTGAAAGAGGAGAGTGAAAAAGTTGGTTTAAAGCTCAACATTCAGAAAACAAAGATCATGGCATCTGGTCCCATCACTTCATGGCAAATAGATGGAGAAACAGTGGAAACAGTGGCTGAGTTATTTTTGGGGGGGCTCCAAAATCACTGCAGATGGTGATTGCAGCAATGAAATTAAAAGATGCTTACTCCTTGGGAGAAGAGTTATGACCAACCTAGACAGCATATTAAGAAGGAGAGACATTACTTTGCCAACAAAAGTCCATCTAGTCAAAGCTGTGGTTTTTCTAGTAGTCACGTATAGATGTGAGAGTTGGACTATAAAGAAAACTGAGCACCAAAGAATTGATGCTTTTGAACCATGGTGTTGGAGAAGACTCTTGAGAGTCCCTTGGACTGCAAGGAGATCCAACCAGTCCATCCTAAAGGAGATCAGTCCTAGGTGTTCATTGGAAAGACTGATGCTGAAGCTGAAACTCCAATACTTTGGCCACCTGATGCGAAGAGCTGACTCATTTGGACAGACCCTAACGGTGGGAAAGATTGAAGGTGGGAGAAGGGGACAACAGAGGATGAGATGGTTGGATGGCATCACTGACTCAATGGGCATGAGTTTGAGTAAACTCCAGGAGTTGGTGATGGACAGGGAGGCCTGGCGTGCTGCAGTCCATGGGGTCGCAAAGAGTCAGACTCGACTGAGCAACTGAACTGAAGTGAATCCAACCTTTATTCTAGTCTTTAAGCATGCCCAGCTGGCCTGTTCCCACTTGAGGATGACTCTGCTGTTTCCTTTACAGGCCTTAGATCAAACATCACCTCCTCAAAAAAGCCTGTTTCCTTCCTTTAACCTATCTTGCCCCCTACTTCCAGCCTATTACCCAAAGCTGTCTATATTATTACCCCATTTTATTTTGCTAACAAGGCTAATCTCCACCTGCAATGATAATATTTATTGGATTACTCACTGATTATTCCTTAACTCAAGGTTGAGCCCCATAACAGCAGAAACCTTGACTGCTTTAGCCCCAACATCTTCCCAATATCTAGAAGAATGCCTGATGCATAATCAATGAATATATTCATCTAAAGTATGACATATACGAAGACTTAGAAAAAAAAGAGTAGTAAAATGTTAATTGGTTGAGAGCCTCAAAGGGGCCACTTATGTTTTATTTTTATGTTTTATTGCAACTCGTCAAAACTTATTTCAATGAGCATAAAATACTTTTTAAATCACATAAAATTTTATTGGAAAAAGTAATTTATACCTCTTGCAATCATTTTCTAAAGTAACACTTTCATAAAGTAACTGTGTTCAAAGAAAAAGGGATTTAGGGATTAGGAATACTAGGCACAGCAGGAAAACTGGTTTCCTTGCTAAGCCTCAGTCCTCTCATTTGGAGAATATGGTGCTAATGCAAGCACACTCCCAAGGTTCTTTCCAAATCTAATTCCCCTCCACAGGGCAGATGAAATGAAGACTCTTGCAGCGTGACGCATATTTATGCATACATATATCACTGAGCTAGAGATGATATTGTAGAATTCTGTCTAGGTAGCAGCTGTTAAGATTGTTAGCGTGGTGGCTATATGATGAAAACATCAGAATTTCCTATGGGGTCCAAGACTGCCACAGGTTGAGTTATAAGTGAGCGTAGACATGATTTTTATTATCAATGAGACAGAATTGAGGAGTGAACCTCAGTTACCCTAGGATGGACAAGGTAAAGTTCTAGAGACAGATGTATTAACTTTTATAACTTACTGAATTGTTTGTAAAAGTTGACTTTCTAAGTTCTTTGAATTCAAGCCAAATGAATGACTTGCTATTTCTCTCATTTGAGGTTCCAAAGTATTCTTCCTTGAGATTGTTGGAGACATTTTTTCCATACTACCAAAATGTTTAGATGTTTTAAAATAAAAATATATATTTCATTTTAATTTCAAAAATATATTAGCTAAGAGATTCACACAGAGTACAAATAAAATTAACCAAAACTCTTGTGTATTTCAAGTTACACAAATGCTTGTGCATATCTACTGGAAGATGCAATGAAGTACTCTCAGATGCTTAAACTTGGTTCAATTAGTAAGCTTGAATTAAGGGAAGGAAATCAAAAGCTATTCTATACTTTGAAGAATAGAAAAATGAAAATACAAGGGTACCAGGAGGCATGAGAGTAAAAGCCTAGTAGAATGAGTTATAACACCAGGCTTATTTGTCTGTGATCAAAGGACCAAAATAGGAATAAAATGAAAAGCAAATTTATAGGCTGTCAAAAGGAAAGAATGAGCAAGGATGGTATTATTGCATAGAACCATTGGGCCTCCATGAAAGTCCAATGACATTTTAAAAATCTGTGTGGAGTGCAGAATTTTTCTTTAATGAGCAGAACTGACTCATGCATGCCAAGATATTCTTCATCCCTAGCACTCAACATCAGTAGATGCTAGAAGCACCCCCAATTATAGTGACAAACCTAAACTCTATCAGATCTAATCTTCCTTTTATGTAACAAGTAGTTCATGATGTTCCCATTGTACTCCTAGAACAAATGTCATAGATCATATATACCTCCTTACACATATGAATTTCAAAAATTCAATACAGTATGAATGGCTGAGGCCTAATGTGAAGGCAAGACAAAAGGAAACTATAATAAAATATCATATTTATATATGTGAATGCTCAAGCGTGGCTATGTTGGGAGCCATCATGACATAATCTGATATTTTTCTCCTGCCAGTGATGAGTAAGTTTGAACCTAAAAGATCTCCTGTAGGGAAAGTACAGAAAACCAAAGAGCAAAGATAAGGACAAACACTGAGATAAAAACCTGAATTAGGTAAATAATAACAGAGTAAACTTATTTATAGAAACAAAACAATCAGAAAACAAATAACAAGATGAATTATAGATTATCAAAGCAAAAAAAATGAGGTAGTATGGTATTCTTGTAGACAAACCACAATCTTCTAACAGTGCAGCATTATGAAGTCATTAAACTCAAGGAGTTAATTCTTAGATGTGTGGAACCGTCTCACACACTGCAATACATCTGTCATCCTTGGACCCAGACACCAAACACTAGTAGCAATCCCCATTATTGTGACAACTTAAAACACTCCCACAGATTTCCAAACAGCCATGGTGAGAACCACTTACCTGATTAATGCCTATTATTCTCAGATTAAACATCATTACTTACCTTCTTAAGCCTGGTTTAGATCCTGTCCCTATCCCCACCCTTCAGCTCTTGGGCTCCCTTGACATCCAGTCATTTGTATGAATTGTAATTGGTTTTTCAAAGTCTTACTCTCAATTATTATAGAAGCTCTATGAGAAAATGGGCTAATTCTGTCCTGCTCACTGTGCCATATCAAATTCCTAGTATTGTATGTGTTTAATAAATTTTCCTGAATTAAATTCATGTTATTTACTGCAACACTACAGTTGAATTCCTTCTTCTTCAAGGCAAATTTAGATTATCCAATTAAATGAATATTTTAAATAATGCCAAAAGAGGGGAAAACATTTTTTTAAAATGAAACTTATTGGCTGGAAAATACTTTGAAATGGAACACCTAGGATAGCTGGTGTCAGTCGGTTTGAGTTTTTATACCATAATTCCATAGACTGGAAGGCTTATTAACAATAGAAATTTGTGTCTCACAGTTCTAGATGGCAAGAAGTCCAAACTCAAGGTACCAGGATATTCAGAGTCTGGTAAGAAACTGCTTCCTGGTTCATAGCATACTGCCATTGCCCTATACCCTCACATGGTGGAAGAGATGAGGGAGTTCTCTGGAGTCTCTTCTATAAGGACACACAAGTGCTCCACCCTTATGACCTAATCACTTCTCAAAGGCCCCAACCTCCAAATACTACTACACTGGGGATTAGGTTCTAACATATGAATTTGAGGGGGAGGTGACACAAACATTCAGTTTGTGTTTAATTTGCTACAATACATAACAGTAACTATAAAGAAAGCACAGGGTAATAAAGTTACTAGAATGTTCATAGGATTTTGAAAAGAATTTGTTTCCATTCATTTTGCAAAAATAAAATTTCATGAAAACATTATCAAACAAGATCAATGTGGTTTGCTCTAAATTATTTAGAACCAAAAAAGAACAGAGTAGTCTTTCCAAAGTTTAAAAATATTCTGAAGAAAATAACATGATACTTTAAGAAAAATGTTACATAATGCCTTATATCAATTGAAAGTTACCAGTTCAAATATGCAACTTACACCCTACATCCGGCCACTAGTTACCTCATATGACTGAGGTGCTAGTGACCTGGCTCTGATACATGATTATTTATTAAATCCATATATTACCATTAAATAAAGATCACATTTTATTTATACTTTAGTTTTTGCCCGATATCCCTTTTGCATATTAGGATCCTATTTAGGATACAGCATTGCATTTAGTCATCATGTCTCCTTAACCTCCTCTAGACTGGGACAATTTCTCAGAACTTTTCTTTGTTTTTGGTGACCTTGACAGCTTTGAGGAGTACAGGTGAGAATTTTGTAGACTATCCCTCTACTGGGATTTGTCTGATGTTTCTCCTAATTAAGCTGGAGTTATGGATTTAGGGGTGGATGGCCTCAGAAATAAAGCACCAAACATTCACATCATATCATATCATATCAAGCGTACATACTATCAACATGATTTATCACTGGTGATGTTCACCTTGGGCACCTGGCTGAGGTGGTATGTATCTACCTGCTTCTCTACCGTAAAGCTGCTCTCCCTCTCTTTTCCTTAGTGTGTTTTTGGGAAGGAAGTCACCATGCACAATCTATGCTTATGGTATAGAGTGCTGGTTCACATCTTGAGACCAGCTACTTATATAAATTGCTTAGAATTCTTACACATGGGACATTTGTCAATTATTCTTTTCATTTATTCAACCATTTATTTATATCAGTATGGACCCAGAAATACTTATCTTATACTTTGGGGTAGAATCCACTACTACTTTTTATTTTTTGCTCAATTTTTTTCAGCTTTGGCCATTGGGAGCTCATTCAAACACCTCCTATGACCCCTTGACATGCTTCCCTCTGTGTGCTTTTGTTTTCTGTTTGTTTTGCTTTGTTTTCTGAGCATTCCTAACTGTACGTTTGGGCTTCCCTGGGGGCTCAGACAATAAAGAATCTGCCTGCAATGCAAGAGACCCAGGTTCCAACCCTGGGTCGGGAAGATCTCCTGGAGAGGGGGATGGCTACGCATTCCAGTATTCTTGCCTGGAGAATTCCATGGACAGAAGAGCCAGGTGGAGTCTCAAAGAGTGGGACATGACTGAGTAACTAACACTTTCATTTTACTTTATGTTACTACAAATTTCTCTAGGCTCATCTTGTATATTCCTTTAGTGCCCACAGACTTAGCTGTTTCCTCCAAGGAGCCCTTTGATAGGACAACGATATTTGAGCCAAGGGCTGGGCTCTGGGTGCTGGAAACTACTGGAGTGTCATCGCTCCTCTGGCCTCTTAGCTGACAGAACAGGAAGCAGATGTGTGTGTATTAAACTGTATATATATGCATACATATAAATATCTGTCCAAATCTATCTACAGCAAGCAAGACACAAGTTCATTCCAGTGTCTCTAATTTTAATCTATTACCACCTGGATCATTCTAGCCCATTTCCCATTGATTAGCTGCAGTCTCCCACTCCAACCAACAGAAACCAGTCACTTCCTTAATTGTTCGATTTCAGTATATGTGTAATGTTTCAAAACTGTTGACCTGTACCTAAAATGTACTTTTCAAAGAGTTAGAACATAGCTAAAAGCCAATAGCTGTAAGTTTAAATGACCAACAAATATCTTCATTAGTATTCAATTTACACTTTGCTCATCAACTTTAATCATTTAAGTAACACTCTTGCATTTTTTATTCAGTCTCAGTGGTCATCAATTTATATTAATTTATCCTAATTTCACTTGTTAGCCAGGACCTAGAATCAGTCAGTATTTTCATGTGAGAACAATTGTAATCACTACACAGAATCTCAATTAAATTAACAAATTGGTGTTTTCCACAACAAATGTGTAAATAGCCTCCTGAGGCATTGTTATTAATTATTCTTTCCAGCTTAAATATTAGCTTCAGATACTTGGAAAGACACAAGCAGAAATGACATCCCTGTGTTCCTCAGGCATTCATCCATCCACCATAATGAGAGCATTTCAGATTTTGAAAAAGAAACTTTTCGGGGGAGAAATGTAATCTTGTGTACTATTGTAGGCTCAATGTTGCTGTATAAATTTAATCTCTTTAAAAATAGCAACATTTCTTTACTGAGCATATTCTATTGGCCAGGAGCTGTTCAGATGCACCATGAGAACTCTCTTCCCAGGCCTACAAAGGTAAATACACCATCCCTGTTTTAGAGAGGAGAGAAATGAAGCTCAGAGAAATTAAATAATTTATTCAAGGTTGAATAGCCAATAAAAAGCTAAAACAAGTCTCTGCTCAGAGGTTACAGTTTATCCATTATGAAAGGTGGAGTGTTGCAAAGAGTATCATCAGAAATCAATGCCTGTTCGCACATATCCAATTCCTGTTTGTATAAGCAAAGAGACAAATTTAGGATGAAAAAAAGAAAAAAAGCACATTCACTCTTTCCCTCATATTGCTCTTTCCCTCATTTCACTTGGAACATTGTACAGGAAATAAGCTCAGGCCCCAAAAGGAAAGTAGTTCTAACAAATGACTTTGGTGAAATCAGTGGCTATATCAGGACTCATTTTGGTCATCTCTAATTCAAACTGGAAAATAAATCTGGCAACAAAATAAAAAGCTTCTCACTAAAAACAGAGCCTTCTTAAATTCATTAACACTTTTCCTAGTTTGCTTTCTGAAAAACTGCACAAGGGAATGTGAATAGCTGAAAGATGGTTTCAACATTTAAAAGTACAAATAATTCAGACAAAGAAGCTTTTTTAATTACTACTTGCTTACCCTGCAAGCTAATTTTAATTTCCTTGCCTTTTTAATCCCTTGAACAATGGCTTGTGTTTTGTTTGAGCCGGGATAAAACATAAAGTCTAAAAATGAATTAAAATAGTTTCTCTTCATACATTTAGTATGAATGACCTCTTTGTGCTGAAAATTTGGAAAAAGGGCAAAAACATGTCAACTATAAAACATGAACTCTTTTCCAAACTAATTAAAGGCATTTTTCAATTTTGCTTTCTTTTATGAACAGAGAATTTGGTCATAAATTGATTTTAATACTACAACTGTGTCTTTTTCTTTACATGAGGAAGAAAAATACAGAAGATGTAGTCTTAGACAAAGAAGACAGAATCTGCCTAACTGGATACAGTGAGTATGCTGGGATCTGTTTAGAGCTCAGTGCTTATTCATACCTATAATTAGGAACAAATTCTCTGCCAAATAAACTTACACTTTTGAATCTTTCTTGACTATGCCAATTATGATTTAAATCTTCCAGGATAAAGAAGGATTATTTTCTATACCTGCATAAATAACTTACATTTCAAACTCAGTAATTTTAAAATGGCACATGAAAAAAAAATTAGAGGATTACAATGGGTCTTCTGAATATTCTGGATTCCCATGATATTTAAAGAATTCAGTCTCTTCTGTGATTATACTGGACTCTTAGGTTTGGCAACAGAATTTGAAGGGTGCTCACTGTAAACAGATGTTTAGGGGAAGACTGGCTAGATAAAAGAGAAAAATAATAACAAGTGCAGGTCGATATGACATAAATTGGGGAAAGTAAATGAAAATTTTCCAAAATAAAGGTAATTAATGTGTAAACATCTACAGTCTCCTCAGCAATAGCAGCTTAAAATTTTTTAAATAATAATTAAAAAATCTAGAAGCAGGTGGATTCCTAGAAAGATACAACCTACCAAGACTGAATCAGGAAGAAATTAAAAATCTAAACAGACCAATTACAAGTAATGAAACTGAATCAGTAATCAAAAAACTCCCAACAAAAGTCCAGGGCCAAATGTCTTCACAGATGAATTCTAAGAATCATTTAAAGAAGAGATAACACTTATCCTTCTCAAACTATCCCAAAAAATTTCAGAGGAAGGAACACTTCCAAAGTCATCGACAAGGATAGCATCATCCTGATGCCAAAATCAAAGACGTCACAAAAAAAAAAGAAATCCCAGGCCTGTGTCAATGGTAAACATAGATGCAAAAATCATCAACACAATGTTAGTAAACCAAATGCAAAAATACATTAAAAGGACCATACACCATGATCAAGAAGAATTCATTCCAGGGATTCGAGGATAGTTCAAAAATCATAAATCAATCAATGTGACACCACATTAGCAAAATAAGGACTTCTCTGATGGTTCAGTGGTTAAGAATCTGCCTGTTAATGCAGGGAACACTGGTTCGATCCTGGCCAGGGGACATTCCACATGCTGTGGGGAGACTAAGCCCTCACACAGCAACTACTGAAGCCCAGGTACCCTAGAGCCCGTGTTCCACAAGAGAAGCTGCCACAAGGAGAAGCCCACACACGACAACTAGTGAGTAGCCCCCAACTTGCTGCAACGAGAGAGACTGTGCACAGCAACAAAGACCCCAAACAGTCAAAAACAAATAATAGTAAAAACTTTTAATTCTTAAAACCAA
Source organism: Cervus elaphus (assembly GCF_910594005.1). Classification (NCBI taxonomy): domain Eukaryota; kingdom Metazoa; phylum Chordata; class Mammalia; order Artiodactyla; family Cervidae; genus Cervus; species Cervus elaphus. The sequence goes on along the minus strand of NC_057825.1, from coordinate 68,307,997 downwards.
CACAAACCAAAAAATTAAATAAAGGATAAAATTATATGATTATCTCAATAGAAGCAGTAAAAGCTTTTGACAAAATTTAGCATCCATTTATAATAAAAACTTTGAACAAAGTGGATATATAGGGAGAATAAGTGAAAGTGAAAGTCACTCAGTCGTGTCCAACTCTTTGCCACCCCATGGACTATACGGTCCATGGAATTCTCCAGGCCAGAATACCGGAGTGGGTAGCCTTTCCCTTCTCCAAGGGATCTTCCCAACCCAGAGATCGAACCCAGGTTTCCAACATTACAGACAGATTCTTTACCAGCTGAGTTACTGGGAAGCCCAAGAATACTGGAGTACCCTATCCCTTCTCTGGGGGATCTTCCAGACTCAGGATTCAAACCAGGGTCTCCTGCATCACAGGCGGATTCTTTACCAACTGAGCGATCAGGGAAGCCCATAAAGAGCATACTTCAACGTAATAAGGACCATAGACAACAAACCCACAGCCAACATCGTTGTTGTTGTCACTCAGTCATGTCCAACTCTTTGCAACCCCATGGACTGTAGCCCACCAGGCTCATCTGTCCATGGAATTATCCAGGCAAGAATACTGGAGTGGGTAGCCATTTTCTTCTCCAATGAATTCCCAACACAGGGGTCAAACCCATGTCTCCTGCGTTGGCAGGCAAATTCTTTATCTCTGAGCCTCCAGGGAAGCCCAGCCCACATCATACCCTGCAGTGCAAAACTGAAAGCATTTCCTCTAAGATCAGAAACAAGGCAAGGTTGCCCACTTTCACCACTTTTATTCAATAGAGCATTAGAAATCCTAGTCACGGCAATCGGAAAGAAAAAAAAAAAGGGAATCCAAATTGAAAGGAAAGACATAAAACTGTCACTATTTGCAGATGACATGACATATCGAGAAAACCTTAAAGATACCACACACACACACACACACACACAAAAACTATTAGGAATAACAAGTTCAGTAAAATTGCAAGATACAAAGTTAATATACAGAAATTTGTTATGTTTCTATATACTGGCAATGAACTATCAGAAAAATTTGAAAAACAATCTCCTTTATAGTTGCATCAAAAATAATAAAATACCTAGGAATAAATCTAACAAAAGAAAGAAGGTACTAGCTGCTCAGTCATGTCCAGCTCTTTGAGTCGCCATGGACTGTAGCCTACCAGGTTCCTCTGTCCATGGAATTCTCCAGGCAAGAATACTGGAAGGGATTGCCATTTCCTTCTCCAAGGACCAAACCTGGGTCTCCTGCATTGCAGGCAGATTCTTTACAGTCTAAGCCACTAAGGAAGCCTAACAAAGAAGAAGGTAAATGATCCATACTCTAAAAACTGTAAGACATTAATGAAAGTAACTGAAGATGACACAAACAAATAGAAAGAATGCTCACAGATTGAAAGAATATTGCTAAAATGTCCATACTACCCAAGGCATTCTACAGCTTCAATGCAATCCCTTTCAAAATACCAACAACATTTGTGACAGAACTAGAACAAGCAATCCTGAAATGTATGTAGAAATGCAAAAGACACCAAAATAGCCAAAGCAATCTTGTGAAAGAAGGACAAAGCCAGAGGTATTACTCTCCCTGATTTCAAGTTATACTAGGAAGCTACAGTAATTGAAACAATAGATTGGCAAAAAAAGAAAAAAGCATAGATCATGAAAGAGAATAGAGAGTTCAGAAATAAGCTCATGCTTATATGCTCAATTACTCTGTGACAAAAGAGCCAAGAATATACAACAGGAAAAAGACAGCTTCTTCAATAAATAATGTTGCAAAAACTGGACAGCTACACGCAAAAGAACTGGACCACTTTCATATACCATATGCAAAACTAAATTCAAAATGGATTAAATAACTAAAATGTAAGACTTGAAGCCATAAACCTCCTAGAAGAAAACATAGGCAGTAACCTCTATGATATTGGTCTTAGCAATATTATTTTGAATCTGTTCCTCAGACAAGGAAAACAAAAGCAAAAATAAATAAGTAGAACTACATCAAAATAAAACTTTTGCACAGCAAAGGAAACCATCAACAAAAACAGAAAGGAAGTCTATGGAATGAAAAAAGATATTTGCAAAACAATATATTTGATAAGGGGTTATGTCCAAAATATGTTAAGAACTCAATATCAAAAAGTAATCAGAAGACCTGACTAGATACTTTTTCAAAGATTTGGCCAACAAGCACTTGAAAATATGTCAATATATTATTCATCAGGGAAGTGCAAAATCAAAACTATGAGATATCACCTAATACTTATAAAAATGGTTATCATCAAAAAGAAAATAAATGATAAGTTGTTGGTAAGAACGTGGAGAAAAAGGAACCCTTGTGCACTGGTGATAGAATTGTAAATGAAAATAGAACTACCATGATCCAGCAATTCCACTTCAGAGTATTTACCTGAAGAAAACAAAAACACAAAGTTGAAAAGATACATGCATGTCTATGTTCATTGAATTGCTATTTACAATAGCCAAGATATGATAGCAATCTAACTGTCCATCAACAGATAAAAAGATAAAGATGTGATATATATTGTACATATGTTTGTGTGTGTGTGTGTGTGTGTGTGTGTATACATATATATATATATAGTTAATTTTATGTGTCAGCTTGACTGGGTTACAGTGTACAGATATTTGGTGAAACGTTATTTTGGATGTTTCTGTGAAAATTTTTTTGGATCAGATTAATATTTAAATTTGTGGCTTTGAATAAAGTAGATTACAATTCATAATGTGGGTGAGCCTCAAACAATCAGTTGAGGGTCTTGGTAAAACCAGATTGGTTTCCCCTGAGCAGGAAGAAATTCCACTAACTATCGCCTTTGGATGTGACCTGCAACTATTTCCTGGGTCTCCAACCTGCTGGTCTACTCTGCAGATTTTGGATTACCAAGTCTCCACAAGTACATGAGCGGATTCCTTAAAATAAGTCATTATCTCTCTTTTTTCCTCTTTCCCTCCCTCCCTCAACTCACTCTGTCTCTCTGTCTCTCTCTCTCCACATATCCTGTTGGTTCTATTTCTTTGAAAACAACCTGCCTGATACAACCCAAAAGTGTGTTTCAATCTTTCTTATTTGTATTACAATTTTTGAAGAAAATAACTTACACTAGATAAAAAATTCAAATAATACAGAGAAACAAAACAAAGCATAAAAGCCCCCACAAATATCACGGCCCTGTGTTAAGCTCCATTGCTGCATTTTTAAATTAAATTTTATCAGAGTATAGTTGCTTTCCATGTTGTGCTACTTTCTGCCATGCAGCAAAGTGCATTAGCCGCACACATTCACATACGTATGACCCCTCCCTTCTGGACTCTCCATTCGGGTCACCACAGTGCATTAAGTAGAGTTCCCTGTGCGATATAGCCTGTTCTCATCAGTCATCCATTTTACACACAGTATCAATAGTGTATACGTGTCAGTCCCCATCTCCCAGTTCCTTCAACTGCCCTCTTCCCCCTTGGTATTCATACATTTGTTGTTTACACCTGTGTGTCCAGTTCTGCTTTGCAAACGAGATCATCTATACTGTTTTTCTAGATTCCACATATATATGTGTGTTAATACATGATATTTTTATTTCTCTTTCTGACTCACTTCTGTCTCTATGACACTCTCTTGAATAGATCATAAGGCCCAGCAATACCACTTGTGTGCCTATAACCAGAAGAAAAAAAAATAATAATTCAAAAAGACACATGCACTCCAATGTTTATTGCAGCACTATTTACAATAGCCAGGACATGGAAGCAACCTAGATGTCCATCAGCAGAGGAATGGATAAAGAAGATGTGGTACATAATTACTATATTTTGATGAACATCTTTTTGGAATGTTCTCTCTCTATCCACACTCTTTCTGGCCTACTTTTCTTTTTCAGTCAACAATTTGTCATGAGTTCCTTTCTGTGACAATATACAGTTTATTTTAAAAGAAGCATAACATTTCAGGGACGTGTAAGTTATTTCCAATTTTTGATAATATATGCATATGGGGCTGCTATGAAATCCTACACCCTAAAATTACATTTTCCTCAGATGTGGTTATCTCCTTCTTCTGAAGACTCTTAAGAAGGATTTCTGGATAAAGTTATTTTTTGCAAAGAGAAAACTCAGGGTCAGAAAGATTTTTCAAGTGTAGCAAAAAGAGTGTAAGTTTGGTTACAATTCATAGCTAAGGTCTGTCAAGTTTTGTCTAGACTACTAAGAAGATTTTTCTTCAATAAATATCTCACTGCAGAAGTTCCATTCACTATAGCAAATTTATATCATCTACTGAGGCCACATCTTTGACAGAGCCTCAGATTTTATTTACTGTAATCACCTACTAGAAAAGAAGGTAAATCTGTTAGTGATTACTTATAGAGTTTTATATATCTATTAAAAGATGATAGAAATCAAAAGAGTTACTTGGGAACATCTTTTAGACTGAATGCATGTGGATTCCTAGGATTCCTGGCAGCTTTTGATTATTTTAAAGCAATTTATGTGCAGAAACAAAGGTCTGATTACCAGTGTTGCTGTTGGGAAAGTAAAAGTTTCACTAATATGGAGAAAAGGTATAGACTCTGTAAAAAGAATAATGGATATATGTGGAACTAACTCATGAACAAGCTTTCTGTCTTCACCAAGATTTTGATGATATTGAATAGAATATCTTGCATTTCATTTAACTAGATAATCAGTATGTTTCAAAAATTTAGTCTTCCTAAATACTTTTACTTATCCAAATAAAATGATCTGTGTACCCAGCCACCAACTTATATGCTAAGTACCCGGTAAATGCTTACTAAAAGAAAGAAGAAATGAATGAATCCAGGAAGGCCAAGTTATTTATACTCATCCACATTATTAACATTTATAACTGATAATTAGGGAGTAAGCATATGTCTGTCTTTCCTATAGGAGATAAAACTAGAGCTAGTTTATAGGCCAGCACTTTCAGTATGGTAGTCACTAGCTACATGTGGTCATTTAAATTTAATTAAATTTTAAAATTTAGTTTCTCAATTACAACAGGTGCATTCCAAGGCTTGGTAACTCCACACAACTAGTGGCTACCATATTGGGCAGAACAGATATCAGGTATTTCCATTACTGCAGAAAGTTCTATTGCACAAGCCTATTGTAGGCTATAGATGAAGTAGCTCAGTCATGTCTGACACTTTGCGACCCCATGAACTGTAGCCTATCAGGCTCCTCCATCCATGCAATTTCCCAGGCAAGAGTACTGGAGCAGGTTGCCATTTCCTTCTCCAGGGGATCTTCCTGACCCAGGGATCAAACCCAGGTCTCCCGCATTGCATGCAGATGCTTTACTGTCTGAGTCCCCAGGGCAGCCTGTAGGCTATGCTCAACTACTAAAAATTTCCTTTCTATGAAATGAAAAGGAATCATAATGAAGATATGGCAACACAATTAATCACTGACAATGAGCTGCTTTTCTATTACTAAAATATAGTTATACATTAATTTCAGATGCACAACATAGTGATTCCACATCTAAACACATTACAAAATTATCATTACAATAAATCTAGTAACCATCTGTTGATACTGATGATATTCCCTATGCTGTACAATATCTCCCATGATTTATTTATCTCATATCTGACAGTTTTTACCTCTTAATTCCCTTCATTTATTTCATTCATTTCCCCCATCCCTTCCCATCTGGCAACCACATATTTTTTTCTCTGCAACTGTTAAGTCTTTGTTTTGTTTAATTTGGGTTTTTTTTTTTTTTTTTTTTGGTTTAGATTCCTCAAAAAGTAAATCATACAATATTTATCTTTTTAAAGTTTTTAAAATTTAAATCTTACATTGTTACAATAGGATATAAATGTTAGAATGATATAAAATATTAATTGAGGGCTTGCCTGGTGGTCCAGTGGTTAAGAATCCACTTTGCAATACAAGTGATACTGGTTTGATCCCTAAACCAGGAAGACTCCACATGCCATGTAAAAACTAAGCCTATGAGCCACAACTACTGAAGCCCATGTTCTAGAGCCCATGCTCCACAAGAGAAACCACTGGAATGACAAGCCCATGCACTGCAACTAGAGAGGAGCCCCCACTCACTACAATAGAGAAAGCCTGCCCACAACAAGTCCAGTGCAGCCAAAAATAAAATAATTTTTTAAAGTATTGTTATAAAAATATTCATTGAAAATTTCCCACAATCCCGTTAATCCCTAGGAGAAAGTTCAATCTGAATTAGTGAAAAGTCTTATGCAAACATTTTATTAAAGAGTTATAAAACTGAATTTCCTACATTTCCTCTCCTCTCTGTCTTTTAACCTCCAACTCCAACCCCACCACCATCCTCTTCCTCTTTACTTTCAGAGGATGCTTTTGCCAAATATTTCACAGTGAAAATGATAATTATCAAACAGTATACAGGTACACCTCAGAGATGTCCACAATAAAGAGAATATTGCAATAAGGTCAGTCATTCAAATATTTTGGTTTCCCAATGCATAAAATTTTATGATTATGTTAATACTATAGTATACTAAGTATACAATCATGTTATGTCTTAACAAATGTGCATACCTCAATTTAAAAATGCCTTATTGCTACATATGGTAACCATCATCTGAGCTTTCAGCAGGCCATAACATTTTGCTGGTGGAGGATTTTCCACACTGTGAGAATTACTAAAATGTGTGACACAGAGAGGCAAAGTGGGCAACTGTTGTTAAAAAAATAGCCCAACAGACTGGTTCAATTCAGGGTTACCACAAAACTTCAATTTGTAAAAAAAAAAAAAAAAAAAATACAATATATATGAAGCACAATAAAGTGAAGTGCAATAAAATGAGGTATGGCTGTATCAATTTGCTAGGGCTCCCATACCAACGGACCACAAATTGGGTGGCTTACTAACCGAAATTTATTGTCTCACAGTTTGGGAGGACAGAAGTCTGAGACGAAGGTGTGACAAGTCTGAGATCAAGTTCTTTCTGAGGACTGTGAGGAAGATTCTGTTCTTTGCCTCTCTCCTGGTTTCTGGTGGTTTGCTGGCAACCTTTAGTGTTCCTTGGCCTACAGACACAGCACCACAATTTCAGTCATCTCTATGGCATTCTTCAAGTCTCTGTGTTCAAATGTCCCCTTTTTATAAAGACACAGTCATATGAGATTAGGTCCATCCCAATGATTTCATCTTAATTTAATCATCTGCAAAGACCCTGTGCCTAAATAAAGTCACATTCACAGGTACTGGGGATTAGAACTTTCAACATTCTGTATGGGGGATACAATTCAACCCATGACAGAGACACTCCCTTAACCTACAGTTATCTCCACTAACATCCCTCTTTCATTCTTGTCTTCTGTTTCTTGGTGGCTCAGAGGTTAAAGCGTCTGCCTCCAATGCGGGAGACCCAGGTTCGATCCCTGGGTCGGGAAGATCCTCTGGAGAAGGAAATGGTAACCCACTCCAGTATTCTTGCCTGGAGAATCCCATGGACGGAGGAGCCTGGTAGGCTACAGTCCACAGGGTCGCAAAGAGTTGGACACGACTGAGTGACTTCACTTTCACTTTCACTTTCTGTTTCAATGGAGGGTATGTCCAGCCTTCCAATAAAAGCTGGTCTATCCAGGTGTGCTGTTGATCCTACACCTCATCACTCAATTAATTAAACTTCCACTCTTCTATATTTTCAATAATTGCCTTCTTGCTGAACACTTTTCATTTGCTTTCCCATTCATCTCAAGTTTACAAGAACATTCATCATTCCTGAATCCTTCAACCTTCCTCCTATCTTTTTTCCTACACTTCTCTGCTACCTTTCTTGACAATGTCTCCACATAACACTCTTTTGCCTTCAAATCACATTTACTCTTCATCTACTACAATCAGGCTTCTACTCCCATCCTTCTACCTCTGAAACTACTCTTGTTCTGGGGATAGATGACTATGTTACTAAATCCAAAGAACAATTTTCTATCAACTTACTTGATCACTGAGAGTCATAGGCAGCAAACCTATCACTTGCAACGTTCAAGGCCACTCTCTTCACTGTCTTACACCTCTTGGTTTTAATCTTTGTAGCTTTTAAAGAATAAATTTTATTTTTATAACAGTTTTAGATTTACAGAAAAGTTGTAAAGACAGTACAGCAATATCTGATATGTCACATACACAATTTCTCTTATTCTTATCAAGGTATGTTTGTTATAATTAATAAACCTATATTGACACATTAGCAATAACTACAGTTCATCCTTAATTCAGATTTTCTTAGTTTTCACCTAAGGTCCTTCTTTTTTTCCAGGATGCCACATATGTTTAGTCATCAAGTCTCCTTAGGTGTCTAGCCTGGGACAGTTTATCAGACTTTCCTTTTTTTATGACCTTAACAGTTTTAAGGATTATTTACAGAATGCCCCTCTACTGGGACTTTCCTGATGCTTTCTCATAATTAGACTGGAGTATGTGTTTGTGAGAAGGAACACCACAGAATTAAAGTGACATTTTTATCACATTGTAACAAATACACATGCTGTCAACATGACTCATCACTGTTGATGTTGAGCTTGATCACCTGGCTAAACTAGTATTTGTCAAGTTTCTCTGTTGTAAAATTATTCTTTTTACTCTGTTTCCAATCTTCTTGTGAAAGCAAAACACCATGCAGAGTCCACACTAAGGCAGTGGAGAATTGCATTCTACGTATTTTTTGGCTGCACTGGGTCTTCATATTTGTGCACGGGCTTCTTACTGCGGCGGCTCATCTTGTGGAGCACAGGCTCTAGGGCATGTGGGCTTCAGCAGCTGTGGCTCCCGGGCTCTAGAATGCAGGCTCAGTAATTGAAGTCACAGGCTTAGTTGCCCTGAAGCATGTGGGATCTTCCTGGACCAGGGATCAAACCAGTGTCACCTTCATTGAAAGTCAAATTCTTAACCACTAAACTACCAGGGAAGCCTGTGTTCTACATTTTTGATGGCAGAGTACCTAAATAAATTACTTGGAATTCTTCTGCATAAGGAAGTTCTCTTCTTCCCCATTTATTTAATCATTTGCTTACATTAGTCTAGACTCAAAGATATTTATTTTATACCTCAGATTATAATCCAATACTGCTGTATTTGTTGCTCAAATTTCCAGCTTTGGGCATTAGGAGCTCTTTCAATGGACTCCTGTGTACATTTGACTTATTTCCATCATTTGGAGTTTTTTTCTTTTATGTTTTTCTCACTTTATGCCATTACAAAATTCTCCTTGCTAACCTTGTACATTTCCTACATTTCCTAGAAGCAGCCACTTCCCCAAGGTACTTCTCTTTTTATTCTTGCTTACTTTTAGGAGTCACTTATCTTCAAATGTTACAGTTTAAGACAGACTTTCCTTAGGCTATCATAAATTCTCATTCTACATTCTCTTCCTTAGATGCTCAGGCCCTCCTATGGCCTCCATCAAAATGTTGATAAATATCAAGTGTGTATCTTTAATTGAGACCTCTTCTCTGAACTCATATATCCAACTTGCTGCTCAACTTCTGTATTAAGATACCCTATAGAAATCTGGAACTAAACTTATGTCTTCATAACTGCTTTCTCTGCCCCATTATCTATTTTTCTTTCGTTGCTGTCTGTCTTATCATCATCCATCCAGTTATTTCCACCAAAACCTAAAATTTCTGACAAATTTCTCATATCATCATATGTAAGCAATCACCCAGTCCTGTATATTCTCATTACCTGATTCTGTCACTACTACCCAAATCCAGGACACCGATCATCTCTCTCAGAATACTGATAAGGTTTTCTAACTTTTTTCCAATGTCACTCTTTTATCCCTTTAATTCATTTCCCACATGGAAACCCTGAGTGTTTATTCAAGAACATAAATCAGATCATACGTGTTTGTCAGCTTTTGCTATGTTATGCTATGGTAACAATCCAAAATTTCAGTGGATTATAATAACAAAGGTTCATTTTCACTGATGTGAAATGTCACCTCAAGTCAGTGGCTTCTCTAATTTTTTTCTCTAAACTCTCCTAAACTTACATTCTAAAATTAAAGAAAGTCTCATTGAAAAGAACTCAACATCAATGAGATGGGAAAACATAATACCTCCCATAGAAGGCACCACAAAATTGAGGTACTACAAGTTTCATGGCATATGGGGGATATGTAAATTTCAAGGACATCAGTAAATAACTGAAGTCAATAATATAATCTACAACAATCCATCATCTTACTCATAAATATTTGAGGACTTCCTTTCAGCGTCTAAAAGATCAAGCTTTTCTCTAATTCAAATATATAAAAGTCCTAAGCAGTCAAGATCTGAGGCATAAAGTTAAGAATCTCATGACAATCTGAACATCAAATATAAACATAACTCCTCTTGATCCAGAAAAAGAGCAAATTATCTGTTGACCATATAACTAAAACACAGTGAGAGGACAAGGACAATGTAAAGGCAACAAATATTTCTCACCAAAAAAGAGAAGAATGCTAAAAAAAATAGAACTGCCATGTGATCCAGCAATTCCACTTCTGGATATATATCCAAAGGAAATGAAATCACTATCTCAAAATGCTATCTGCACTCCCATATTCCCTACAGCATTGCTTATGACAGTCAATATACAGAAAAAAATCTAAGTGTCTGTTGACAGAAAAATGGATAAAGAAAAAAACCTATTTTATACACATGCACACATACACATACAATGGAATATTATTCAGACATTAAAAAAGAAGGAAATCCTGTCATTTAGAACAACATAGATGTTGTTCTTACACTGTTGGTGGGAATGCAAACTAGCACAGCCGCTATGGAGAACAGTGTGGAGATTTCTTAAAAAACTGGAAATAGAACTGCCATATGACCCAGCAATCCCACTTCTGGGCATACACACTGAGGAAACCAGATCTGAAAGAGACACGTGCACCCCAATGTTCATCGCAGCACTGTTTATAATAGCCAGGACATGGAAGCAACCTAGATGCCCATCAGCAGATGAATGGATAAGGAAGCTGTGGTACATATACACCATGGAATATTACTCAGCCATTAAAAAGAATTCATTTGAATCAGTCCTAATGAGATGGATGAAGCTGGAGCCCATTATACAGAGTGAAGTAGGCCAGAAAGATAAAGAACATTACAGCATACTAACACATATATATGGAATTTAGAAAGGTGATAACAATAACCCTATATGCAAAACAGAAAAAGAGACACAGAAATACAGAACAGACTTTTGAACTTTGTGGGAGAATGTGAGGGTGGGATATTTCAAAAGAACAGCATGTATACTATCTATGGTGAAACAGATCACCAGCCCAGGTGGGATGCATGAGACAAATGCTCGGGCCTGGTGCACTGGGAAGACCCAGAGGAATCGGGTGGAGAGGGAGGTGGGAGGGGGGATCGGGATTGGGAATACATGTAAATCCATGGCTGATTCATATCAATGTATGACAAAACCCACTGGAAAAAAAAAATAATAATAAAAAAAAATAAATTAAAAAAAAAAAAAAAAGAACAACATAGATGAAAGTTGAAGTCATTATACTGAGTGATACAAGACAGAAAAAGATAAATACTCTATGATCTCACTTATATGTGGAATCTAAAAACAGAACTCAGATGGTAGCTGGCAGGGATGGAGGTGCAAAGTACGTGTGAAGAAGGCCAAAAGGTATAAACTTTTAGCTATATGATGCATAAGTTCTGTAGATCTTACAGTACAGTGACTATAGTTAACAACTGTATTGTACACTTGAAAATTACTGAGAATATATCTCACAAGCCCCTTCTAATATAAGATAGAGGATTTTTCTTTTGTTTGGCTATCCATATTTTATCAAAACTTAGCTTTTTTAACTGATTCCAGGTAGCTCAATTTGCCAAAAATACACATCCTCTTTCTTTTCGAAATTTACTTCTTTCTCACCAGACTTAATTTTAAGTGCTTTGAGCTTATCAACCCTCTGCAGGAGAGTTATGCCCTTAACCTGTTTTCCTGAGCTATTTATACTCATGAAAGCATTTACTTGAAGTTGCCTTTATCAATTAAGGGTTTTAACAAAGAACAAGGTATCTGTCTGTCAAAGAATTTCTCAATTTTGGATTGAAGAAGTAGTTGCATTTTTCAACAACCCAGAAGAAAGCAGAAAAATGAAGCAAAAAAGCAAATCACATAACTTTTAGTTATTTCCTTGTAGACCATGCCCTGATATGCCCAAAATGCTTTTTTCATTTTTGGACTTAATGTGGACTTACTCTTTCTGTCAGCAATTTTAGCCCAAACTTAGACCAGTTTCTAGCTCCTCTCTTCTCTTCCCTGCAGCTTTTTAAAGCCTGTCTTTGTCAGGATGCCTTACAGGAGGACAGGAATGTAACAGATCACTTACTGGGATTTGATGTTTCTTGTTTTTTTCATTTTTTCTTTTTACATATAGTTATTTTGAAATTTGAGCATTCTCTGTCTTCAAGTTATATTGAGTGGTTGTTGTGTGGTTTTAGTTTGTTCTTGCTGTTCTGTGTGATTGGGGATGAAATTTGCAATACAGGAAACTATGCAGCTGGAATTGTCTTCAGTTACTCTTCTGTTATATTTACATTCGTACACTCATATATACTATTTCATCAAATCTAAGAATCCAAAAAATGTAAGGCGCATCACTGTTCTAGGTATCATTGAGAAATAAAACATGTTATCAATGAAACTCCAACATGACATTGTTTGAGAGGAGCCAGTCCAGTTTCGGGCTTCCAGGTGGCTCAGTAGGTAAAGAATCTTCCTGCAGTGTCAGAGATGCCAGAGGTATGGGTTTGATTCCTGGGTTGGGCCAATCCCCTGGAAGACGGCACAGCAACCCACTCTAGTATTCTTGCCTGGAGAATCCCATGGACAGAGGAGCCTGGCAGGCTATAGTCCCTGGGTCACAAAGAGTCAGACATGACTGAAGCGACCGAGCACAGTCCAGTTTCAGTACTTTATATTTACCCCAAAAAACCATTGGTTAGCAGTGTTACTCTCTAATTATCTTTGCTCACCTGTATTTTCTAGTTTTTATACAGAAAACAACTGTAGTTTTTAAAATACATGTATTATTTAATATAAATATTCTGAGTATCAGTAAATTTGGTTTTGATCACATTTAATTTTTCATAAACTGTAACCAATTTTAAAAATGCAGAGGGCCTCAGAGATCAGACTGTGGTTACCAAGGAGAAGGGAAGAAGAGAGAGGAGTAGACTGGGAATTTGGGGTTGGTAGATACAGGAGGAGAAGGGGATGACAGAGGATGAGATGGCTGGATGGCATCACCGACTCAATGGACTTGAGTTTGAGTAAACTCCGGAAGTTGGTGGTAGACAGGGAGGCCTGGCGTGCTGCGGTTCATGGGGTCGCAAAGAGTCGGACACGACTGAGCGACTGAACTGAACTGAACTGATACAACAACTATGTTTAGAATGGATAAGGAACAAGGTCCCACCATTTGGCAAAGGAAACTATGTCCAAACTGAGTCACTTTCCTATTCAGCAGAGATTAGCACAACATTGTAAATCAACTGTACTTCAATTAAAGAAAAAAAGAAACACACCCACAAGCCTTTTAAAATATCTACTCAATACTGTTTCAGTGATTTATCAATAACAAAAATTTCTTCCAAAAAAAAAAAAAGACTGAATCCTTAATTCCTCCAACTCACACAGAAGATCTCAAAAGCAATTTAACCTCATGGGCTTTTTATGAGAACTGAAAAAAATATGTGGAAAGCATTACATTAAGGAGAAAAAAGCAATACTCTGAATATGGTAGTTAGTAATTATTTCTTTCATAGTCATGTGCAATAGTTTGAGCAAACTTCCTGAGAAACACTTTTTATCTTCTACAATCATATAAAAACAACAAGGAAATGGAGTAGCAGAAGAGTATAGATCAAGAATATAAAATTATTCAGTAAGTATTCACTAAGCTTTTACATATATGGCAGGCACTCAGCTGTGCCCGAACAGAATACAGAGGAAATGGTCCTGGCCTTATAGTACTTACAGTCTATGTGAAAACAACACACAATTGCAACATGGGATAATACTGGATTGGCCAAAAAAAGTTCATTTGGGTTTTTATGTAATATTTTAGGAAAACCCAAATGAACTTTTTGGCCAATACAAGAGATGCCACAGTAGGACACAGGTACAATGGGAACAAAAAAAAGAGACATATTAACTCCACTTTCTCAGAAAAGATGATGCTTCTGCTGAGACATAACAAGTTATAGCAGTAAGGCCAGCTGCAGGTCAGGAAGAAATCTCTAGGAAAAGACATCCTCATCAGCCTTTGGGTCTATTAACAGGAATGGTGCCTCTTCCCCCTTTCTCACATAGAACACTGCTCTTCGGCCAAGTACTCCTGTATTTCTGAGTATATTCTTTTACTTGTGATTATAAATACATTGAAACCATTCCCTCATAAATTGTAAAATGAACTCTTTCCCTTTTTTACTTTCAGAAACACTTTAAACTTTCTCTTTCCTTGTCTTCTATCCTCCTACCCCTTTCTCTTTCTCTCACACACATTCACACACAGACACCACCACTCACCACTTACTGAGTCAGGAGTTCATTGTCAGACAGTCTTGAGAAGAATCCAAAGACAGCCCCTCCCCTCTAATGGCTGAAGTTTTCTGATTATGTCAGGTGTCTAGCTGGTAAATGGCTCCTCTGTCCTTTAGGAAGAGGTATCTATTTGCAGTCTGTATAGAGCCCAATACAAATATAGCACCAGAAACTACTGACTGTCCCTTCTACATCCCACACTGTAAAACATGAGGAAGAGTGTAAACTCCATGAAGGTAGGAATTTTTTTTTTTCTGTTTTGTTCACTGCTTTATTCCAAATGCCTGGGCCAGTGTCTGGCACATAACAGGCACTCAGATAATATTGATAGAATGAATAAATGAATCAATCAATCCAACGGTTTTCCAGTTATGTCAAAATATGATTAAACTTGGGTTGAACTCAAACTGTAATTTGTATTACCCTAAGGCTCAAGTAACACGTAAGAATAAACAAGCTATAGCCAGTTAAGGGATTTGAAGTTAAAGAAAGTCACTAGAAATACAGAATTGCATTGCTGTTATTACATAAGAAATAATTAGGCAAAAATCTTGGTGTCAAAAACATGGGTTGGTTGGCATATTTTCATCTTACAAAGAAAATTATTATTTGTGACTTGTCTGTAACACTTTTTAAAGGACATCATACTTGAATACATAATTTCACATTATGCTCTATGGAGAATTAGTTAATTTGGTTAAATTGTCTAAAGTGACTAATAAAAGACTGAATTAAGTTGATCATGCTGACTTGGTAAGCCATTATATCAGAGGATATCACTGGTTCTGCTAAGAAGGGAACAGACCCCCAGGGTTCCTTCCAATCTGGGAATCACAGGAGTGCATTTAACTGATACAAAGGAATGGAGGCACTGAAATTCAGTTTTAAATAGTAAAAGTGAAATATATGAACAATCGCAAAGGAAAAATTGGGACTAGTATTTCTGAGAGCTAGGACACGTGTTATTGAAGACCTTTGTGTCTCCAGACCCAGCAATACACAGAAGTTGACTGTCCAATAGCTAGTGATGCCTGCGAACTGATCTCCCACATTAGACTGAGTGCTTCTTGCAAGCATGCGCAAAACACCAAAGTCACCATGGGTTTCCAGAAAACATTTACAACATTCTGAAGCTCCCCAAAATAACTTTACACACAACTGCCAATTAAATTCTCCCAGTAATTCAGGCGTTCAAACACACATTTTGTGCTGACCCCACTGGACTTCTGCTGTCCTTCTAATGGGCTTTGTGAATCTGAATGTAACAACATGTGAGAACTTCCACCATAATACATCTCAACATCATACAATAGGTCAATCTTTCTGAAATATATCACAAATGATACTTCTATGTGATTTTGGAGCCCAAGAAAATAAAATCTGTCACTGTTTCCATTATTCCCCATCTATTTCCCATGAAGTGATGGGACCAGATCCTATGATCTTAGTTTTTTGAATATTGAGTTTTAAGCCAGCTTTTTCACTCTCTTCTTTTACCTTCCTCAAGAGGTTATTTAGATCCTCTTCATTTTCTGCCATTAGGGAGATGTCATCTGCATATCTGAGGTTATTGATATTTCTCTCGGCAATCTTGATTTCAGCCTGTGCTTCATTCAGCCCAGCATTTCTTATGATGTGCTCTGCATAGAAGTTAAATAAGCAGGGTGACAATATACAGCCTTGACATACTCCTTTCCCAATTTAAACCAGTCTGTTGTTCCATGTCCAGTTCTAATTGTTGCTTCTTGACTTGCAAACAGATTTCTTAGGAGGCAGGTAAGGTGGTCTGGTATTGTCATCTCTTTAGGAATTTTCCACAGTTTCTTGTGATCCACACAGTCAAAGGCTTTAGCATAGTCAATGAAGGAGATGCTTTTCTGGAATTCTCATGCTTTTTCTATGACCCAGTGGGTATTTGCAATTTGATCTCTGGTTCCTTTCTGCTTTTTCTAAATAAATCTTGCTTGTATGTCTGGATGTACTCAGTTCACGTACTGCTGAAGCCTAGCTTGAAGGATTTTGCTAGCATTACCTTGCTAGCATGCGAAATGAGTCCAATTATATGGTAGGTTGAACATTCTTGGCATTGCCTTTCTTTGGGACTGGAATGAAAACTGACCTTTTCCAATCCTGTAGTCACTGCTGAGGTTTCCAAGTTTGCTGGCATACTGAGTGGAGGACTTTCACAGCATCATCTTTTAGGATTTGAAATAGCTCAGCTGGAATTCCATCACCTCCTCTAGCTTTGTTTGTAGTAATATTTCTTAAGGCCCTCTTGACTCCACATTCCAGGATATATGGTTCTAGGTGAGCAACCACACCATGGTAGTTATCCGGGTCATTAAGTCCTTTTTTGTACCGTTCCTCTGTGTATTCTTACCACCTCTTCTTAATCTCTTCTGCTTCTGTTAGGTCCTTACTATTTCTGTCTTTTATTGTGCCCATCTTTGCGTGAAAATTTCCCTTGATATCTCTAATTCTCTAGAAGAGATCTCTAGTCTTTCCCATTCTATTGTTTTCCTCTATTTCTTCCTTTTCTATTGTTTTCCTCTATTTCACGTTGACAATGCTCAATAATAATTGAAAGACTGTTGAAAGGTCATCCCAGACTCACATAAAATAATACATTCTCTCACTGGTAAAACTGAGAGCAACGAACATGAAATTCATTTGAGGAACAAAAGCCAAAAATACAAAGTCTGAACTGTGAGCCTTTGGGGAAAACCTTGAGGTAGATCACCTCTTAAGACTTTCCAGGAAAATCTAAGAGATAAGGAGATTGCAGAGAAACTGACAAGAATGCCTGGTTTAAATGTAGTTACACTCTTAGTGGGCTTTTCATAAAGTCCTTCAGAGGAAACAAATAAATTGGTGTGTTATTTCTGAACTTCCAGATATTTCTGAATTTCTGCAACAAATTTATCATTGGTTTAAGAGATAAAAAAGCATATCAGAAGTAAAGAAGTAACAGAGATAAAAAGTAAAATTCAAAGACAAGGCAAAAGGTGTTACAAGTTGAAGGAGAGTTCTCCAAAAGTAATAAATTCATTTCAGTTACTTAAAGTAGGGGATCAACATGAATTATTTTATTATGAGTAAGGCTGAATATTTTGATAAGTGTTCAGATGAATGCATATTCAATAAAAATGTCAAGGAAGTAGGTACAACCTTTAGAACTATACATGGCTCCTATCCACAAGACTTACAATCTAAAAAACCAAACTAAATGAAGTCAGAACTGACATATGGACAAGTAGGGTCATAATCTAACTATGATTAATGTCCCAGATTAAAGTCCAGACCAACGAACAATGTTCAGGACTACAGCATCAGTGAGGCTAATGGCAGCAGTGGGGAAATCATTCCAATGGAACCCAAGCCTACACCAAAGCATAAAGGCCTACAGCCCAGAAGCTTCCATCAATGGACAGAAAACTTATTCATGAAGAAGCAGGGAAGTTGTCCCCATTATCCACTCTTCGTTTCTTTCCCTCTTTTTAATAATATCATCATTGATCACATCTCTAAGACTCTATTACAGCTAAATGAGGTCACATAACCAAATTATGGGCTTCCCTGGTGGCTCAGATGGTAAAGAATCTGCCTGCAATGCAGGAGATTGAAGTTTGGTCCCTGAGTTGGGAAGATCCCCTGGAGAAGGGAATGGCAACCCACTCCAGTATTCTTACCTGCAAATCCCATGGACAGAGTGAAGATGAAAAGTTAAAATTTTACATAACCTCCTGCTCCTTCTGACTCTGTAACCCAGCTTGCTCATTTCAAAGTCTAGACCCATAGGTCTCAGAAAGTGGGGACTCACAATACTAGGAACCGGAGCTTATCTCACTCACCCTTGTCCTGCTCTTTGCAATCGCCCTAGCCCCTACAAATCCACAAACCTGCTTAATCATGCCTGTCCATGTATAAAAAACTCTGTAATCCCTTTGTTTGGGGCTCAGAGCTTTGAGTGTTAACTCCTCTGGGCCTGATGGAGTTATAAACCTGGGTTCTCAAACTCTCCGAATGTGGTGCTTGATTTCTCCATTACTGGTTTCTGCAACATTTCTGGAGGTCCTCAGCAAGATTCCAACCATGCCAGCCCCTTGAGCTACCACACTGGTGGCTCGGCCGTGCTGGAGTGAAGGAACCCCGAGATGAATGAGAAGGCGTGCCACCTGACGGTATTCCGGGTCCTCTTTTGGACCGGTGTTCTGACTCTCCAGACAGCTGAGCCCCAACTGGACTCATTGGAGGAACGGACCAACTCACCAGGAAGGGCCACAGGATAAGGTAAGGACCTAGGGCTGGTCCCCAGGCAGAACCTACCCCAACAGGTAGAAAAGAAGACTGATCACCTCCTGGAGCTCCCAGGAAGGGAGCAACAGTTAAGGAAATCTGGTGACTTGGGAGAGGGAGGCATTGTGATAGCCTCTGAATGATCGTGAGTGCATGATTGCTGATTGAACAGAGTGAGAGAAATCTTTCTTTTTGGAAACTGAAAAACCAATTCTGTTTGCAATTAAAAACATTATGCAATGCAAAAAAAATTATGCATATGCAAAAAATATGCAATTAAAAACAACTAGCCTGTTAAAAGTCCTGCCCAGGGAAAAGCTTGAAGTTAACCCTTTCCATGTCCTTGAAATATACAGCCAGCTTTGCCTGAGACCTCAGCCTTGGCAAATTAGAACTTCAAGTGAAGAACAAAAAAGGGGTCCAAGAGATATTTTAAATCTCAAACAGAAAACTGTAAGATCTCTGTCAGTCTGTCTGTCTGGATTTATGTATGTCTCAGTGTATGTCTTTTTTTCTGATAATATTGTTCAAGTTGTAAATGAGTTCTAATTTAATTGGCCTAAAGAAAAGTAAGTGCTTACAAATCAAGCAATTCTAAATACAAGAAAAATTAACCTAAATAAATTTCAGATTCACGTGAACTGGGAAATATTCAATTATTAAATATCTAGTATTAATGTTTGTTTGCTAATCTCATAAGAAAGTAGGATGTATGTTTTTAATAAAGAAGATATAAAAAAATAAAATTACATTTTATTAAGGGGAAAGAAAGTAGGTCTGACTTACAGATGACTGTTACAAAAAGTGATTAGAAATTTTGTGGAAAGTGGACCCTGAAAAAAAAAATTTGTGCATGGTTAAAGGACTGACAAAGTTTAAAATAAGTTTAATTAAGTTTACCTAAGTGAGTTTGAAGTAAACTGGCACAAAACTTGAATTTGGCCTTTCTCTCTGTTAAGAGGACATACTTTCTTCAGATGTTGAACTGCTTTTAATAATAGATTTAAGATTCTTTACCTCTTAATTGATCTGTTCTATATTTACCTTTGAATACTTTTGTTAGCTTTGGCTAAGTGAATAACTATTATTTCACAGTAACTTATATGATCCTACCTGACTGAGTGTTATAAACCCTTTTGATATTTATCAACAAAACTTCCTAAATAACTTGATCTCTAGCTAATTTTGGGATGCTTCAGAGGGCCCCTGAGCCATCCCAAAGAGCTATTAAGCTACCTGGATTCACTGGACATGTTAAATTACAAGGGAAGTACTATTAAAGGGGTGAAAAAAAAATCTTTTCAGGTTATACTATATGGTTGATGTTACTAATATAGATATCCTAAAATTATGCAAAATTCATATAGATCTGATATGCCCTGATAAAATATGGTCAATCATAATTCTTGTTATCATATTAAAGCATTATGACCAGGTTTCTTTGTCAATTGCAAAAGAATCAGATTTTAAACACACCTTCTATGGTTTTACTCTCATGCCTTTAGAAGAATACTACTAGTTCTTCAAGTTTTATGAAAAATACTTTCTAAGATTAAGCAGATAAACAAATTTTGTTATTAACAGTAAGCTGGTGCCAGACTAGAATTTGGTCTTCTCTTTGTTTAGAGAACAAAGTTTTCTTAGAATACAACTTTTGATAACAGATTATGAATTCCTTTGCCTTTAAGTGATTTATATTTTTTTTTAAATATTTTGTTACTTTGGTAATGTAAATAAACATTATTTAAGATTATGGTACATGTAGACAAAGCTCATTCTGCTTCTACAAAAAAGTAACCCCTCACAGTTAGACTTTTGTTATCCTGATATCATTTTGCTTAAACATGGCAATAGTCTGTTCCTAAATCAGGAAATTAAAAATGGATAAGCAACAGCTAAAAAGCAAAAAGCCAGGGCTATGGGAAATCCAAGACGGCCACTTGGCTTTTTCCGGATTCCTGACAGACTTCATTTTTATTTGATGGGCTAAAGCCTTCCCTGGCTACAGTGTTAATGCCCTCACAATCAGTTCTCCCTCCAAAAAAGAAATTATGTTTCACTGAATATTCAGTTCTAGTTTTGTTAATTAAGGTCTGTGCTTACTAAGACTCACTTCTGAAATAGTTCCTTGTTATGTTATATGACTAAAAGATTTAATTAAGTTATTAAAAAGGACACTCTAAGATTGTTTCTAAAGCTTTTCTCAGTAACCAATCTTTGGATAAAGGTCAGATGCTCCATGGTGTACACTTGGCTGTAATCATTTAACTGAGTCAGATGACCTGGGGTATACCCGACTATACCCAATGAAAGTTCTTGACTTAAATTCTTGCTTGTGACCTTACTGTTAACTGCTAGCTATATTATTTTCTAAGTAGCTTGTTTCAGAAGATTATTTCTTACATTACCAAATGTGTGACTGAATCTGTGATAAAATGTTGATATGCAGTTCCACTCGAGATCAATAATTGCAATAATGTAACTCTAGATATGGGAAGAAGCAACTAGAGGAAATATTTTCCTGGACTAAGAGGCTAGTTAGACAGGTATGGTCCAGAGACTTTTGCTACTTAAAAGGCTTGGCCTAGTAACAACATATTGAGTGGCCTGTCAATGGAATCTTTGTTAGACCTGGAAATAAGCCTTCCCAGCACTGCAGGACACAATGACCATGAAATTCCCCCAAAACATAGTCAAATATGTGGCTATGAAGGGGCCCTGCTGACTGAAAGTTGGCCCTTGCCAGCTGCTTCTATAAAGATTAAATCATGACCACTACAAGATGCTGACCTGCAACATCCCCTTGAAAGGACTTCAGGGTGGAGACAAATAATAAGGCACTCTGTGTTCTGGGAAAAACCCAGAAAAACAGGCCTTCAGATAGTCAGATGTTTTCAGGTAAAGATTTTTATGAGTCCAAATTCTTACATCTTCTTATACCTAGAGAAACACTAATGTCACAAACCAACGTCTGGACCTGGTTCTCCTGGCTAGCCCCTCAGCAGCTTTCCTCCTTCTATTAATCCTTGGGCCAAATATCTTTAACTTTCTTGTTAAGTTTGTTTCTCCAAGTAGTACAACAGGACTATCTCCTGACCAACACCCAGACAATGCTAGAACAAGCTGCCTTATCATTCTGTGGACTCTCATCTCCCTCCGTAAATGTACGCGAGGTCCTCAGGCTATTATCCCTTTGAGATCTTATATGGGAGACCACCCCAGTAATAGAAAACCTCAACAGAGACCAATAACAACCAGCTGACCTGGAGATGTCCCAACACCTCCAGGCCCTGGAAGTCTTCGGCCATATCGCCCAAGAAACCTTAGAAAGGACACCCATTACTTTGGGCAATTGGGTTCATCCCTATCAGCCAGGAGATGAGTTACAGGCATCATCCCTTGGGTCCACCACACTAGAGTCAAGAAGGCAGCAGCTTCCTGTGATGAGGACACCTAGAAAACAGTTTGGGACCCCAAAAAGCCCCTCAAGGTCTGGTTCCAAAAACAATGACCCTCACCCACGAAGGATGCTGAGCCCTGCTCTAGTTACCCCAGATGCTGACTAGTCCACACCTGGCAGAAGCTTGAGGACTCTTCAGCCTTGCTCCAGGCACACTCCAGCTGCTCGCTGGTCAACACACGGCGGAAGCTTGAGGATCCGAATATCAAAGGATTTTCATTGTCAACCCTGGCCTCTATCCCTGATTGGGATTATTGCTGTCCTCTTCACTATAGGACTAGTTTCAGTCGCACCCCAGGACTGGGATTTGGGTCAGAAGCTGCGGTTAGCTGTCTGTTATCTCACTGTAGTGGGAAGCCTCATTCTTATTAGATGTCTCTTATGATCTAGTCTCCCTACTAACTAAATTGCTCCACAGTATAGCTGACCCCCCCCCCCCCACCGCGATCGGCTCAGTTACTAAAGCCGCGACATCCCAAAGATGGGGAGAAAATCTTTTGCTAGTGTTCAGTTATCTGTAATGTGCAGGCTGCTTTGCAGCCTTTTGGTGTCCCTTGCTGTAACAGATGGTGCCACCCCCATCAAGGCCTTTTCTTTGTGGGACAGATGCTTGCTTATGTCTGCCTGTCAATTGGATGGGTATCTGCACCTCAGCTTTCCTCACTCCCCAGATGAATATTGTCCCTAACAACGAGACTCGCACCATACCTCTGGCAGCACACACATGGTCAAAAAGAGCCATCCAGTTTATACCCCTACTAGTTGGTCTGGGAATCATGGCTGGGATAGGTATGGAAATAGGAGGAATTGTTTCATCAACCACCTTTTACCATACGCTATCAAAGGACTTCACAAACGACATTGAGAGAGTGGTCAACTCTTTAGTGGCCTTACAGGACCAACTAGACTCCCTGGCTGAGGTGGTTTTACAGAATAGAAGAGGGCTAGACCTACTGACAACTGAAAAGAGAGGACTCTGTCTCTTCTTAAATGAAGAATCCTGCTTTTATGTAAACCTACTGAGGGCAGGAGGAGAAGGGGACGACAGAGGATGAGATGGTTGGATGGCATCACCGACTCGATGGACATGGGTTTGGGTGAACTCTGGGAGTTGGTGATGGACAGGGAGGCCTGACGTGCTGGGGTTCATGGGGTCGCAAACAGTTGGACATGACTGAGCGATTGAACTGAACTGAACTGATCAGAAATAGTCAGGGACCTGGCCCAACAGCTAAGGGAACAAATCATAAAAAGGAGAGAGAAAGTAGCTAATTCCTGGGGTAATTAGAAAAATATCTGGAGCTGGGCATCGTGACTTCTCCCTTTAACAGTTCTCTTCATGCTGTTTGCGGTGCTCTTGTTTGGTCCTTGTATTCTCAATGTAATTACCAGTCATAACTTTTTGGATTAAATCCATAAAGTTAAAAAGGTAACAGCTCAATATATCCCCCTAAACAATGGGAAGCTCTGAATGCCCTACCAAAACATGAGATGATGCTTTCCACAATGAGGGATAGAAGCATCAGGAGAGGAGAATGAAGAGGAAAAGTTAAAATTTTACATAACCTCCTGCTCCTTATGCCTCTGTAACCTAGCTTGCTCCTTGCAAAGTCTAGATCACATAGGTCTCAGAAAGTGGGGACTCACAATATTAAGAACCAGAGCTTATCTCACTCACCCTTGTCCAGCTCTTTGCAATCACCCTAGTCCCTGAAAACTTGCAAATCCACTTAATCATGCCTGTCTGTCTATAAAAAAACTCCGTAACTCCTTTGTTCAGGGCTCAGAGCTTGAGGTGTTAACTCCTCTGGGCCCTCCAGCATAATAAACCTGAGTTCTCCAACTCCCCGAATGTGGTGCTTGGTTTCTAGATTACAGGTTTCTGCCCCAAGAGAAAACTGGCGGGCTCTGTCCATGGGATTGCAAAGAGTCGGACACGACTGAATGACCAACACTTTCCAATTTCCACAACTAAATTTTGATCAGTAAACTTGCTGTTAAAATAAAAAATAAACATTTGCTCTTTATCCCAAACTCCTGGCCCAGAACTCCTAAAACTCTTGAAATTTCCTGAATGATGGAAGTGTCTTTTGTTATTCATAACAAGCCCCATTAGATCACGTGTGAGCTTATTTATGCTAATACCGTGACTTAGGGTGGAGCCCCTGGAGAGCCTCAGGTTGGGGCTAGTCTCCAAAAAAACCAAATCTGTCATTAGAGTGTTAAAACTTCCAGTGTCATTGAGATCTCTGGGGAGGGGGTAAAGATTGAGCTCTTACAAAACTCTTCAACATTAAGACTAGGGAGCTTTGGGTTTGGGTAAACCATTTGCAAGCTAGGAAGAAGGTGTTCCCCAGCTCCAAGAAACAGAGGCTCCTGCATTCAAGACCTTTGGAGTTCAATCTGGCTATTCATTTGGATCCTTTATAATAAACCACTAAATGTAAGCAAAATGTTTTTCTGGATTCTATGAGTCATTCTAACTAATTATCAAATCTGAGAGGGGATCATTTGAATCCCTGAATTTGTGGTCAGCCAAACAAAAGTGTGGGCAGCCTAGACCATTTACAGCTGGTATATGAAGTAGAATCTGACAGTTTTATGGGGTCGGAGACTAACTCCTGGTGAATATTGTCAGAACTGAATTAACTTGTAAGATACCCGGTATCCGGTAATTGGGGAAATGGTGTGGAAAGACATCACATATTTGGTGTCAGAAAGTATCTTAGAGGGTATAAAAGAAAAAGTGTCATTTGGATTCTCCAGAAAGTATCCTGAAAATGGGAAAGAATACTTTTCTCTGCTCCTTCCTCTCTGCTAATGGCAGGAAATCATATATAATGGTTGGAGCTACAAAAGTCATCCTGGACCCTGTCCTTAGAAATGAAAGTTACACATGACAGAGTCACAGAATGAAAGGAGCCCGGGTCCACAAACCACAGGCTGCCATACCAGTTCTGAACTGCCTGATTCCACATGCTATGACAGAGAAAGAACTTTCTATCTTGCTTAAGTCAGTATTTGCCTAGATTTATGTCACATGCAGAGCCAAATCTAAACCCAAATGATACAGGAAACTCTAGAATGAAAGCTTTGAGATCTCAATATGGGATTTTTTTTTTTTTAACTGCTCATTACTTCTACTTCCTTGACTACACTAAAGACTTTAACTGTATGGATCACAGCAAACTGGAAAATGCTTAAAGAGATGGGAACACCAGACCACCTTGCCTGTCTCCTGAGAAACCTGTAAGCAGGACAAGAAGCAACACCAACCAAGTTTAGAACCAAACATGGAACAATGGACTGCTTCAAATTAGGAAAGGAGTACATCAAGGCTGTATGCAGGTCAGGAAGCAACAGTTAGAACTGGACATGGAAAAACAGACTGGTTCCAAATAGGAAAAGGAGTATGTCAAGGTGTTATATTGCCACCCTGCTTATTTAACTTCTATGTAGAGTACATCATGTGAAATGTTGGGCTGGATGAATCACAAGCTGGAATCAAGATTGCTGGGAAAAATATCAACAACCTCATATATGCAGATGATACCACATTAATGGCAGAAAGCAAAGAAGAGCTAAAGAGCCTCTTGATGAAGGTAAAAGAGGAGAGTGAAAAGGTTGGCTTAAAACTCAACATTCAAAAAACTAAGATCATGGGATCTGGTCCCATCACTTCATGGTAAATAGACAGGGAAAAAGTGGAAATAGATTTTATTTTCTTGGTCTCCAAAATCACTACAGATGGTGACTGCAGACACAAAGTTAAAGGATGCTTGCCCCTTGAAAGAAAAGCTATGAGAAATTTAAACAGCATATTAAAAAGAAAAGACATCACTTTGGCAATAAAGGTCCACATAGTCAAAGCAATGGTTTCTGCAGTAGTCACGTACAAATGTGAGAGTTGGACCATAAAGAAGGCTGAGCACCGAAGAATTAATGCTTTCAAATTGTGGTGCTTGGGAAGACTCTTGAGAGTCCCTTTGACTGCAAGGAAATCAAACCACTAAATCCTAAAGGAAATCAATCCTGAATATTCATAGGAAGGACTGATGCTGAAGTTCTAGTACTTTGGCCACCCGATGCGAAAAGCCAACTCATTGCAAAAGATCCTGATACAAGGAAAGATTGAGGGCAGGAGGAGAAGGGGGTGGTAGAGGCTAAGATGATTGGATGGCATCACCAACTCAGTGGACATAACATGTGGTTTGAGCAAACTCCAGGAGATGGTGAAGGACAGAGGAGCCTGGTGTGCTTCAATTCATGGGGTCTCAGAGTCGGACAGGAATTAGCAACTGAACAACAACCCATGCTGTGTTCAAAGTATTCAAATAGAAAAAAAAAATTCTGTGACTGAATTCATGGTGAAATAAGAAAAGAAGGTCTTTGCCAGGCATGCCCTTGTCATGCCAGTTACTCAGGAGACTGAGGCCAGAGCACTGCTTGGGTCCAGGAGTTCTGGGCTGTAATGTGCTATGTCCACTGTTTGGCATCAATATGCTGACCTCTTGAGAGTGGGGATTGCCTCCTGAGGTCGCCTAAAAAGGAGTGATTCAGCTCAGGTCAGAAAAGGGCATATATACAATCTGCCAGAAACATTAGAATAATGTTTGGTTTGGGTTCAGTTTTTTGTTTCTCAATAAATTGACGTATTATTTCCACCTCCGCATTGTATTCTATCAGTCCAAGAGTCCTTGCAACTTCAACTGTCTCTTGATCCTCAATTTTCTGTTATAGAAATCAAGAGAATGTCTTACTAGCTTTAAAAAAGAATCATTGGAAAGCACAGGGGATTACAGATTTTTCAACATCACATTCTCTAAACATCTGCTGTTCTTAAGGAAGCACCCAGTGAGACTCAGGGGCCTAAATACATTTATCAATATTAATCACTAATATACATGTATTGAGTGATGTCAGTGCCGGGCACTGTACTAAATTCTTTACCTCCATTGTTTCATTTAATTTCAAAAAACCTAGTGACATGGAAGATATCTCCAGATAGAGAGGAAGAAAATGAGAAATATAAAATAGACAAATTAAGACATTTGTTCATATGGTATAGTTAATAAGTCTTAGCATCTGGCTTTGAACTCCAGGCAGTCTACCTCCAGAGACCATAGTAACTATTATACGATATTACTTGCCCAGTAGGGCTGGTGATCATATTGCATGTTTTTAATTAGCACTTGCAATCAGGAATTTAAGGGTTTTTTAGGACCACTATTATCTTCTAAACAAATCTTTTCTCAAAATGATACATAGAGCACTGTTTGTTCCAAGAGTCAAGCAGACCTCAGGCACTTTATTTCAAAAACAAAAGCAATGGAACAATGTTGTTCACATTCACTTAAAACTTACAGTGTGGAAAGAAGATGGCTGTAATACGTTTGACATTTCTACCATTAAGAAGAGATAGGATAGGATTCGTGCTGCAGTCCATGAGGTCACAAATAAGTCGGATACACAGAGGTGGACGTGACTTAGCAACTGAACAACAACAGCAAGGATAATTCCCCTCCACTGAAGCCAACTTGGTCTTAGCACTTCACGTCGTATAAATGTAAAGGTGACTTTCTTGAACCATCAAGTCTGTGTTACTAAAAAACCTTAAGACTTAAAGTCTGCCTGCATCTTCTGGGACAGTTTTTACTGGATCCCGAAACCACTGTATTAGAAACTCATCATCCCTTTTTAACACACCACAGAGAAAGACCCCTTGACCACCTGGAGAGAGGGGTGTGCCCAGCTGACCACAGACCTCCAGTCATTCACAGAAACACCAGGCATGCAAGTGAAGCATCTTAGAGCCCCCAGCCAGCCTAGCCATCATCACTTAACACTGGTGAGTCATCCCACTCAATCCCAAGCAGAGCAGGAAGATCAACCATCCAAGCCATGCCCAACCAGCACACAGAACTGAGATATAGCATGGTCTTGTTTTCTGACAATGAGTTTTGGGGTAGTTTGTTACACAGCAAGAGATAAACAGAACAATAAGATTAGTAATGATTTTCACGGAATCCCTGTGAGATTCTTACTAATAATTAAGTCTGTAAAGGTCACAAAAGTACTTCAAAGACAGCATAGGTCTGTTTACTTTGGCTGATGTTGACAGCATGTAGTCAGTCCAAGCCAGTGCATTAACATTTCTGTGTAATTGTTTACAGTTGTTAAATTTATATTTTTGTGTGTATTACAATCTATCATTATGCCACCAATTCCCTAAAAATGGAACAATGGCTCTAATCTTGTGCATGGATGAATAAATATAATTTTGAAAATTATAATGTAAAAAGTACAACTCATGAGAATGTCATAAACACATTTGAACTTGACTCCAAAAAGACCACAGAAAGTGAATCTCTACATGTTCAGTCAAGTGAATCTGTGAGTATGAGGATTTAGCATAAGCAGTCAAAACAGCAGAGTGTGAATAAAAGTACAATGACAATTATCTGAAAATTGGATTTTCCCAGACTGGTGATTCATTCTCCAGTGGCTGTCTATAATGAAATGTCAAAGAGTAACATGCAGCCATTTTAGCCATTTCCAAGCAAAGCATAACCACCTTTCTGGCAAACCAACGAAGTTTGTCCAGAACAAGGACTAAATGATTGTGCTGGTTACAGTGCTGGGTTCAAAGCAACTGAAACTGACTCTAGCTATAATAAGCAAATAAGGATTTATTTGAAGAACAATTAAGGGCATAGCACAGAATCAGTGCAAGGCTGAGGAACCAGATTTGGAAACGGGCAGGAAACAAAGCATCTCTGATAGTTCTCCATTAGTACAAAGGCTGGCAACGACACTCTGCTTCCCCACCTGAGTCAGAGACCTGGGGAACACATTACCAGTTATTTTTGGAAAAGCTGTGTTGTGGGTGTTGGCTCTGGACAGAGAAGTCTCCATGAATTAGATTTATCACTGCTCTTATTCCACAGCAGGACAGTCACACATCTCCCCTGACAGAGGTAAGACCATTCCTGTGAGGCAGGAGCGTGGCAGAGCGCAGCTCTCTCATAGAGAGACATGAAGAAGAACAGAAGACATGGCTGAGCTGAGCATACCCACTGCCGCCTTCTGAGTTCACAAATCACATGGTCTTCTCCTTCCAACAGGACTGGGAGTAAGAGCAGTATAATGGGAAAGCCCAGGAAGATTTCTCCACAAGGAACCATGAAATGTGAGACAGTAGTTCCTGTTACCAAGGTCACACTACACAAGAGTCTGGGCTCTTGCCGATGCTGCCACAGCCATGAACCTTCCCATGCACCTAACACATCATGCCTTATGTACCTATTTGCTTGGCCACCAAGGACACCTGAGTCCCAGGCCATCTCTCCTCACCACCACACAGCTCTGTACTCTGCCTGATTTGGACCAGCCACCAACCCCACTTTAAAAAAAAAACAAACCTCTTGACCTTCAGAGTAATCATCTGCCATCAGTAAAATGCCTTCTACCATAACCTTTCACTCCAAATATTTGCTTCTCTTTCTGGTTCCAAACAAAATCTCGCTGTCTCTTAAAAACCTTACTGAGTCATTATTATATGAAATGGTTGCTATTTTTCCCAAGCTCAAAGACATGGGGCCTTAAAGTTTCCTAAAATCTTCATAAAGCTCATGCCATCAGATCATAACACCATAAAGCCTCCATTACTGCCATTAACTAAAGACCTTAGAGTCACCCTCCTTCCTTCCCAGAAGATTTAACTCTTGACTCTCACTCTCTCTACTATTACTTGTGTCTTGATTATTTCTGAACCCATAAGTTGTCCTATTAACATGCTGCCCTCTAAGTTCACTGGCCTCCTTATTTCAGTAATCCTGTCCTAAACTCCACCTCAGTCACCTACTCTCTATGATTATAACTTGAACCTTGTTATACTCATAACCAACCACCCTCTGCAATCCCAATTTCAAAACCCCACATTGCAACCAGCTTCTCCTATCAATCACTACCTACTTCAAGGAGGGACTTCCCAAATTATTCAGTGAGAGTGACAATCCACTGATCCTACGAACTTTTCACTATCATGCCAGAAGTCCCCATTTTCCTTCTAAATTGGCTTAGGCCCCATGGCCTATTGTTTATCATTATTCTTTGTGTATACCCTCGATGACCATACCCTCCCTATGTTCCAAGGAGTTACACGTTACTAAGAAACATACCACTAGAAAAGGCAACCCTTTTACACTGTTGATGGGGATGTAAATTGTGCAGCCACTATAGAAAACAGTATTGTGGTCCCTCAGAAAACTAAGAATAGAATTATCATATGATCTAGATCTATGATCTGGGAACATACCCAGACAAAACTATAATTCACAAGAGACAAAACATGGAAGCAACCTAAATGTCCATCAACAAATGAATGGATAAAAGAAGAAGTGGTGCATACACACAATGGAATACTACTCAGCCATAAAAAGAATGAAATAATGCCATTTTCAGCAAAAGGGATACAACTAGAGATTATCATAGTGAGTGAAGTCATAAAGAGAAAGACAAATACTATATGACATCACTTATATGTGGATCTAAAATATGGCACAGATAAACCTATCTACAAAATAGAAACAAGTTCATAGACACAGAGAACAAACCCCCTTGTGGTTGCCAAGGGAGAAAGGTGGGAGAAGAGAGATTGGACTGGGAGTCTGGGGCTGTTAGATGCAAACTATTCTATTTAGAGTGGATAAACAGCAAGGTCCTAATGTATAACTCAGGGGACTATATTCAATATTCTGTGATAAACTATAATGGAAAAGAATATAAAATAAGAATATATACATGTGTGTTTATCTGAATTACTTTGTTGTATCGCAGAGATTGGCACAACATTATAAATCAGCTATGCATCAATTTAAAAAAATCTTAAGTAACTAAATAAAATGGAATAAATAAATAAGAAAAACACACAACTGTGTTGACTTACCCTGAATTCATGACCACAAGTCAACAAGTCTCCATGCTGCTATGCTTTCCTAGTCATTTCTCTTTTTCATCTTTCCTCCCCCTTCAAACTTTAATATTTCTTTCCCTCTACTGACAACTCTGCCTCTTCAATAACAAAAACATAATTAAAAAAAAAATTACAAGTTCTCCTGACTAAGTACATCAACCTATCTGCATCAGACCTATACTTTCACTTTTTTTTCTAATACAAGGATGATCCATCCATCCGTAAAATATGGAGCAGTGTCCCTCACATTTGTGTTAAAGCAAAGTGCTACACATCTGGCTTTGAAATGAAAGAAAGGGTCACAAACCAAGAAAGCTGGAAAAGTTAAGAAAAGGGATTCTCCCAGAGAGCCTCTGAAGGGAGCAAACCCCTTGGCAACAGGTTGATTTCAGCCTGAAGCTGACTTTGGAATTCTGTCTGCTGTGAGGAAATAAATGTGTGTCACTTTAATCCACCAAGTTTGTGGTAATATGTTACAGTAGCCATAGGGAATTAATACAATATATATACAATATAAGAGTTAAGTTACTATCACATGGATATTCCATTGGACATCTCAATTTAGAGTTGAACAAAACCAATTATGTTCAGAGTATGAATCTGTTATTGACATAGTATAATTCATACACAAGGGAGATATGCCAATAACATTTTGCTTTAATGCTAAAAATCTATAAGATAGAATACAGACTTAAGAAATATACATTGGGACCAGTACTGATCAGCATTAGTTATGTATACAGCAATGAAGAACATTGCTAAGGGAATAAGTAGTTTTTCCTGAGTGTCAGTTCACATATGGCCTTTTCAAAGAACAGGTTGTGTCAGTGGTTCTTAAATCAGTGTTAGAGGAAATAGCATAGAGACAGAAACAATCGAATTGAAGCCACCGAGCATATGACATTTCAATGGACTCTGGGAAAAATATGAGCCTGAATACACAACTCTGCCGATTAACACTGGATTACGTTGACTGCTTAGTAGAAAGATGCTTATATGTGTTTTTAAATTAAAGATAATCTTTCTTCATGACATTAATAGCTAAAGAGTAATTCTATTATTTTATATAACTAAAGTAGAATACTTCAGTAATATATTTAGAATATTTACTAGCTTGAATCTAAAAGTTCTAAAATATTATGATTTTTTACATGTTGAGAATAAGATATCAGGCTGTCTTAAAAAGACCAAACTGTGATATGAATGACTCAATCTAAGATAATTTTATTCTTTCCTAATACTTGATTTTTTTTCACTCACTGAGGAAAGAAGATGATAATGATTATTGGATACATTTTTTTAAATAAAACCAAATATTTCAAAAGAATGTAATGCTTTTCAAAGATGAATGAAACCAAAGCTGAATATCAATCACCATTTATTTAAGAAACATTCATTTTTCCTGCTTTCAAAGGCAATACCCTCCTTTAAGCATTTAACCAAAAGCTGAAATCTTTGCTGAAAGACCTCCCCATAATTTCCATATTTATATTCCATCCAAACACAAGTAAGACATTTGCCTTTTTCAATGATCTCTAATAGTTGGTGTTTTTCTGATATAAATGCATAAGAAGTAAGAAAGAAACCACCTGGTTTTGAGATATGATCTATGGCTCCAGATAGTTGTAATTTGATAATATACACATTATTCAAAAGCTAAAATAATATCAACCTACTGCATAAATAAAAATCAATTCTATAAATATTATGCTTGATTTTTATTGCTATAAACATTTTTTGACTTATCTAAAATTGGTAGTTTGGCTGTGTATTAGATAGTCTGTGGATGGCAGAAGTATTTCAGAAATATTGTTTCAGAATATTTTTCTATATTTCAGAAATATTGTTCTATATTCTAAGCCAGTTTTGTAACTCTGCCCAAACTGGTTAATTCCTTTTGAAAGAAATTACTAGAATGACAATTTTCAAAATGGTGAAATGATTGCTCAAATTTCTAGTCTCACATGTTTTCTAGAACCATGCTACTCCCCATCAAGAGGCATAGCCTATTTCTCCACTTCTTAAACCTGATTAGGATTTTTTTAACTGCTTCATTAAGTAAAATGTGTTGTGAATAACACTACATGACTTCCAGGGCTAGGTCACAAAAGACTATTTGGCTTCCATTTGAAGGATACTTACTTTTAGAACTTTTACTTTGAGGATACTTACTTTTAGAACCCATGCACCATTATTTGATCAAGTCCAAAGAAGCTCATGTAGAAAGACCTCACAGAAACCCACATGCGGAGGATCTGAGACTCCGAGCAGTAGTTGTCATCAAACACTAGGCTTGTGATTGAGCAAGGCTTTAGATGATTTCAGCCCATGACTTTGAGCTGCCCCAACTAACATAAAATGAAACAGAGATGAGCTATCTCTACCAAATCTAGCATAAATTTCAGCGATTAGTTCTGAAACCATAGTATCTGCAATACAACCAAGAGGTAACATGAACTAAGAAATAGAGTAAACCCAAACCCTTAAAACCTCCCATAGGTTATTGCTGGTCCCAGAAAATACAACACCCTATACAATAAATGGAAAAAGATAACTAACACCCATCCATGTTTAATATAAGAAAAAAAATAGGAATCAAAACTTTTGAGATAATGAAATCCTCCATAAATGGCAATCAACACTGATCTAAGAGTAGATATGAAAATAAGATTCACAGGATAAATAGGTTTAGCTAAACACTGAGTTTATCATGCAAATCACTGGTATTTTTTATCAAGAAGTCTACAAACAATAAATGCTGGAGAGGGTGTGGAGAAGAGGGAACCCTCTTACACTGTTCGTGGGAATGCAAACTAGTACAGCCACTATGGAGAACAGTGTGGAGATTCCTTAAAAAACTGGAAATAGAACTGCCATATGACCCAGCAATCCCACTGCTGGGCATACACACTGAGGAAACCAGAATTGAAAGAGACACGTGCACCCCAATGTTCATCGCAGCACTGTTTATAATAGCCAGGACATGGAAGCAACCTAGATGCCCATCAGCAGACGAATGGATAAGAAAGCTGTGGTACATATACACAATGGAATATTACTCAGCTATTAAAAAGAATGCATTTGAATCAGTTCTAATGAGGCGGATTAAACTGGAGCCTATTATACAGAGTGAAGTAAGCCAGAAAGGAAAACACCAATACAGTATACTAACACATATATATGGAATTTAGAAAGATGGTAACGATAACCCTATATGCGAGACAGCAAAAGAGACACAGATGTACAGAACAGTCTTTTGGACTCTGTGGGAGAAAGCGACGGTGGGATGATTTGAGAGAATAGCATTGAAACATGTACATTATCGTATGTGAAATAGATCGCCAGTCCAGGTTGGATGCAGGAGACAAGTCCTCGGGGCTGGTGCACTGGGATGACCCAGAGGGATGGGATGGGGAGGGAGGTGGGAGGGGGGTTCAGGATGGGGAACACATGTAAACCCATGACTGATTCACATCAATGTATGGCAAAAACCACTATGATATTGTAAAGTAATTAGCCTTCAATTAAAATAAATAAATAAAAATAAAAAATCAAATCAAATCAAAACCCCCCCCACACACACACACAAAAGAAGTCTTTGACTGCAGCCCTGGAAGGGAACAGTTGGTTGCAAGTAGGAGGGTCAACACAGGTGGACCAGCTCTATGTGAAAAATCTGCCAACTATATTCCTGTTTTTCAAACAACCGTAGTTATGCAGCAGAGCAGGGGCTAGGTCAATTCACAGCCTTGCAAGTCCGTGACAGTCCATAAATCAGGAGCTGTACATTGTGTTTTAGCCACTCAGCCATGTCCGACTCCTTGCAACACCATGGACTATAGTCCACCAGATTCCTCTGTCCATGGGAATCCTCAGGCAAGAATACTGGAGTGGGTTGCCATTTCCTCCTCCAGGGAATCTTCCCAACCCCAGAGATCAAACCCGAGTCTTCTGCAGTGCACACAGATTCTTTACATTGTACATTAAGCAAATAATGTACATTATTAAGCAAATAATGTAATAACCAGGTCCTGATACTATTAACATTTTAAATATATATTAACCTGGTACAGTTCCAGAAACAGTGTGGCAAGCAGCTAACCTCAGGTCTTGTGGGGCATACATGGGGTGCCTCAGGCATTCCTGGGGGTGGGAAGAACTGATACAGACCACAGTTAACCCATTAACTAACACATGCATACACACATCCCACAGAAAAACTTTCTCTCATGTAAAGTAATTGTCAATAAACTATGGAATGTATTTTAAAAAAGATTCTGTGTCTAATCCCAAATTTAGACACAGAATAGAAACACACAGGAGAATAGAAAATAGTTTTTAGAGAGCTGATCAAACACCAGAAATAGATTGAAGAAAATACAAAATCAGTTTAAAAATAAAAACTAAATGACAAAATTCCTTAGGGATAATAGATAAACATTGAGGGTATGGTAAGAGACAGAGGATAAAAATGAAAGAGACCCCAGAATTTAAAAATGACATAAAAATAGAGGTGCAAATAAAAAGGAACTGAAATATATATAGAAGACAAACAAGATGACCCAACATGTATAGAAATATATATATTTATGAAAAAGAAAGAAGCAAAAGAATAGAATTACTATCTAAACCTATAATCTAAGAAACTGCCAGAAAGGAAACGTGACCTGAATCAACATAGTAAAAGAGTTCATCTTGTTCCTGGGAAAATGAACAAAGAAGGTCAACTCCAAAACGTATTGCACAGAAACTATTGAACTTTAAAGATTAATTTTAAAAATATCTTCTGTGCTAAATAAACTGATCATGTCACTTGCCTGCTGCTAGCAACATATTAAAAAAAGACAATAATGTTGAGCATCTTTTCATGTGTTTGTTAGCCATCTGTATGTCTTCTTTGGAGAAATGTCTGTTTAGTCCTCTGGCCCATTTTTTGATTGGGTCATTTATTTTTCTGGAATTGAGCTTCAGGAGTTGCTTGTATATTTTTGAGATTAATCCTTTGTCTGTTTCTTCATTTGCTATTATTTTCTCCCAATCTGAGGGCTGTCTTTTCACCTTACTTATAGTTTCCTTTGTAGTGCAAAAGCTTTTAAGTTTCATTAGGTCCCATTTGTTTATTTTTGCTTCTATTTCCAATATTCTGGGAGGTGGGTCATAGAGGATCTTGCTGTGATTTATGTCGGAGAGTGTTTTGCCTATGTTCTCCTCTAGGAGTTTTATAGTTTCTGGTCTTACATTTAGATCTTTAATCCATTTTGTGTTTATTTTTGTGTATGGTGTTAGAAAGTGTTCTAGTTTCATTCTTTTACAAGTGGTTGACCAGTTATCCCAGCACCACTTGTTAAAGAGGTTGTCTTTTTTCCATTGTATGTCCTTGCCTCCTTTGTCAAAGATAAGGTGTCCATAGGTCCGTGGATTTATCTCTGGGCTTTCTATTCTGTTCCATTGATCTATATTTCTGTCTTTGTGCCAGTACCATACTGTCTGGATGACTGTGGCTTTGTAGTAGAGTCTGAAGTCAGGCAGGTTGATTCCTCCAGTTCCATTCTTCTTTCTCAAGATTACTTTGGCTATTCGAGGTTTTTTGTATTTCCATACAAATTGTGAAATTCTTTGGTCTAGTTCTGTGAAAAATACCGTTGGTAGCTTGATAGGGATTGCATTGAATCTATAGATTGCTTTAGGTAGAATAGCCATTTTGACAATATTGATTCTTCCAATCCATGAACACGGTATGTTTCTCCATCTGTTTGTGTCCTCTTTGATTTCTTTCATCAGTGTTTTATAGTTTTCCAAGTATAGGTCTTTTGTTTCTTTAGGTAGATATACTCCTAAGTATTTTATTCTTTTTGTTGCAATGGTGAATGGTATTGTTTCTTTAATTTCTCTTTCTGTTTTTTCATTGTTAGTATATAGGAATGCAAGGGATTTCTGTGTGTTAATTTTATATCCTGCAACTTTACTATATTCATTGATTAGCTCTAGTAATTTTCTGGTAGAGTCTTTAGGGTTTTCTATGTAGAGGATCATGTCATCTGCAAACAGTGAGAGTTTCACTTCTTCTTTTCCTATCTGGATTCCTTTTACTTCTTTTTCTGCTCTGATTGCTGTGGCCAAAACTTCCAACACTATGTTGAATACATCACTCATTATTAGAGAAATGCAAATCAAAACCACAATGAGGCACCATTACTCGCCAGTCAGGATGGCTGCTATCCAAAAGTCTACAAGCAATAAATGCTGGAGAGGGTGTGGAGAAGAGGGAACCCTCTTACACTGTTGGTGGGAATGCAAACTAGTACAGCCGCTATGGAGAACAATGTGGAGATTTCTTAAAAAACTGGAAATAGAACTGCCATATGACCCAGCAATCCCACTGCTGGGCATACACACTGAGGAAACCAGATCTGAAAGAGACACGTGCACCCCAATGTTCATCGCAGCACTGTTTATAATAGCCAGGACATGGAAGCAACCTAGATGCCCATCAGCAGATGAATGGATAAGGAAGCTGTGGTACATATACACCATGGAATATTACTCAGCCATTAAAAAGAATTCATTTGAATCAGTCCTAATGAGATGGATGAAACTGGAGCCCCTTATACAGAGTGAAGTAAGCCAGAAAGATAAAGAACATTACAGCATACTAACACATATATATGGAATTTAGAAAGAAGGTAACGATAACCCTATATGCAAAATAGAAAAAGAGACACAGAAATACAGAACAGACTTTTGAACTCTGTGGGAGAATGTGAGGGTGGGATATTTCAAAAGAACAGCATGTATACTATTTATGGTGAAACAGATCACCAGCCCAGGTGGGATGCATGAGACAAATGCTCGGGCCTGGTGCACTGGGAAGACCCAGAGGAATCGGGTGGAGAGGGAGGTGGGAGGGGGGATCGGGATGGGGAATACGTGTAAATCTATGGCTGATTCATATCAATGTATGACAAAAAAATAAATAAATAAAAATTTTAAAAAAATAAATAAAAAATAAAAAATAATACAAAAATAAAATAAAATAAATAAAAAATAAAATAAAAATAAAAAAAGACAATAATGTAACAATACTTTCAAAAAACTCAAGGAATCATGAGCCAAGGATTTTATATCAAATCAAGTTGTTGTTCAACTGTTATAATCACAGACAACTCAGTAAACATACAATAATGCAAAGAAAATTGTATTCACAACCCCTTTCCAAAGAAACTTCTTGGAGTAAGATTCACCCAACCACAATTTTAGTGGGGACACTTCTGCAAAACAGTAAACGGAGAGCATTTACAACATTAAATTGTAACTATAAGGCCAAAATAAAGCTATGGATATAGGTAGCAGAATACCATGGAGAAGAGTATGGCAACCCACTCCAGTATTCTTGCCTGTAGAATCCCATGGACAGAGGAGCCTGGTGGGCTACAGTCTGTGGGGTCACTAAGAGTTGGCCATGACTAAGCGACTAACACACACACAGCAGAAAACCATATAAATGATACAAGTGCAGGGGAAGGAGGAATAGAAAATCCAAAAGTGAAAAGAAGAATGACCTGCTGACTGCAAAGCGAGTGAAAGGATAAAACACAACAAAATGATTTAAGGAGGCAAAACAATTAGAGTACTAAGAAGAAAGGGACTATGAGCAATATAAAAATATTAATGTAAAGAAAAGTCTTATATAAAAAGTACATACCTTTGAATATAAAAAAAAGTTTTGAAAAGCACATTAAATATCATATAGAATATTATGACAGAGTTAAGACTCAAAAGAGCAGTCATATAAATAAATGTGAATTGTCTTCATTTTCTTATTTAGGGGAAAGATTTTAGAATTGTTTCACGAAGCAAAATTCAACTCTGTGCTGTACATTAAAATATTCTACTTGATATGATTTTGCAAAATTAAATAAAGAGATAGGCAAAGACATACTAGGCAAATAGAAGGAGTATGAGAACAAAGGTTGTGACTTTATATTAAACAAAGTGGAATTCTGGTCCAAAAGCAATAAATGAGACAGAGAAGGGCACTGTATAGTGTTAAATATTATAAAGGTCATGGTTTACAATGAAGATAAGGTTAGTGAATACATAAGAATATATATACTAAATAAGAAACCACCTTCATAAAGCAAAAATAAATCAGTACAGAGACACATAAATAGAAAATCAGAGACTCTAATACACCACTCACATTACAAGGTCAAGTAGAAAAAAATTGTATCAATAACATAGATTTCATGGATATATATTAAACTTTGCACCCAATAACAAAGAATTCATCCTCTTTTCAAACATACATAAACATTAACCTCAACAAGTTCCATATCACATAAAGAAAGCAAATAATTTTATCTGACAACAGAGCAATAAAATAAAATAAAAATCATCAAAAAGTTTTTTAAAAGAGGCCCTTCCATCAGAAATTCAAAACTCTCTATAATATGCTTCAGTTAAAGAAAAACTTCACATTTCAACTGCAGAATTTCTTTAATTTACAGGAAACAAAGGAGTGATCAGATGAAAGTTCACAATCTTAGATATTTACCTCAACAAAAATAAAATAATAAAAACATATGAATGAAGTTCTCAACTCAAAAAAGACAAGAAAGAACAAATTAAAAGTAGATTAAAGAGATATAAAAGAGAAATCAAAAACAGATGTCAATGATGTAGAAAACTATTCAAAAGAATCAATAAAATAAGTGACCAGAAAACAATTTTTAAAAACAGAAACAACACATAAAGGAGATTTAAAAATTATTGTAAAGAAGAAAAGAACCAAACACAAAAAAATTATTTTTAATCACAAAATCTACTTTGAAGAACTAATGTAAATTAATTTGAAAACCTAGATTATACCTCAAAGATTACAATTTATCTCTTCAGATCTAGTAGAGATAAAAAGTTTAAAAAATAATACTCTCAAAATATATCAGAAAAGAATATTTATAGAACTAAAACAATAAATACACAAATTGTAACAAAAAATGTTACCACATTTCTTTTAGAATTAATAGAACAAGCTGGCAAGATATTAGTGATACAACAGTGTTTAAATATCATTGAAATTGAGCTAATTGGCAAATATTGAATACTCCACCCCAAAGATTTCAAGCACACATTCATTTTGTGCACATCTGAAATATTTACAGAAACTTACTACATAACGACCAGTAAAGCAATTTCAAAAATTGTTAAAGAATTAAAATCTAAAAGAATTTTCTTACCACATGTGCATTAATTTGAAGATAAAACAACAAAGAAATAAGTAGAAAGTCCGATGTTTTGAAGTTTAAAATGAGTCAAAAAAGAGCTGAAAAGAGAACATATTCTAAATGGAATGGAACAAAATGCTACATATTAATAGTTGTGGATATATCTAAAGCAAAATTCAGAGAGAAAATGCAGTTAATATACATATATGGTTTTAAAAATGCAATGAGCTAAGCATCTCTATTAAAAAGTAGATGAAAAATTATACACCAAAGAAACCAGAAGAAAATAATGGGCTATAAGAAATTAATGAAATAGAAAACAAAAATATCATCAAGAAGACAAAGCTGAAAGTTAGCTCTGTAAAGAGGCTAATAAAATTGACAAATATCTGAAAAGATTGACCAAGTCAAAAGAGAAATAGTATCAGGAATGAAAAGGGAAGAGCAACTATAAATGATACAGATGTACAAAATGTTAATAACCACAGAAAATTTATTTATCCATTCATCAGTTGATGAACTTTTTATTCTAATTTTTGGCTGTTATGAACAATGCTGTGATGAACATTTGTACACAAGTTTTTGTGTGGACCTACCTATCTTTTCATTTCTCTTGAGATTTCTAGTTAGAATATTCTACATATACTTTCATATCATCTTCAAATAGAGATAATTTTACTTTTTTCTTTGAAATTTAGATATTAGGTGTGCATCTGTACAAGTTTACATCTGGGCATATGTGTTCATTTCTCCTAAATAAATAGTTAAAAGCTTCAAAATATGAGACGTCTAGCTATTTCATATACTCACTAGCATCTGCCATTGTCTTTTTTGTTACTGTTAGTCATTCCAGTGATGTCTTGTCACAGTTTTTATCCAAATTTCCCTGATGATCAACAATGTTGAAACTTTTTAACAGGCTCATTGGCCATTTGTATAATATTCTTTGGGAGGTGTATGTTCAAGTCTTTTTCCCATTTTTAATCAGGTTATAAATATGGCTGGGTGGCATCACCAACTCCGTGGACATGAGTCTGGGTAAACTCCGGGAGTTGGTGATGGACAGGGAGGCCTGGCGTGCTGTGATTCATGGGGTCGCAAAGAGTCGGACACGACTGAGTGACTGAACTGAACTGAACTGAATGCTTTCTGAGTCCTATCAAGGAAATTTCTAAGATCAGTAAAATGTCTGCTTAAGCTTTATTTTTTAAGTTTTGTATTTTAACTCATGTTTAGGTCTATAATTCATATCTAATAACTCTTATAAGTAGGATGAGATTAGAGTTGTTAAATTTTTTCCATGTAGTGTTGACTTTTGTCAAGCACTTTCTTTAACTATCAATATACTGAGTTGATTATATGATTTTACTCCTATATTCTTTCAACATGGTGAATTTTATTAATTTTTAAATAGTAAACCAACCATGAATTCATCATATTAAATCCTCTTAGTCTTGAGGGTTTAATAGTATTATCCTCTTAGTATTATTTCTTCAATATGACTACTTTAAGGATTTTTGCATCTATGTCCATGAGGGTATGGGTCTGTAATTTTCTTTTTTTTTTTTTTTTAATTTTCTTTTCTTGTAATTATCTTTTCTATTACTGGCATCTGGGTTGAGCTGGGCTTTTTATTTATTTCTTTTTTGAGTTGGGTTTTTTAATGTCTGTTAGGAAGTATCCCCCCTCTTCTATTTTCTGAATGAGTTTGCATAATATTAATATGATATTTTTCCTAAAGACCCAATGCAATTCAGCACAGATTTCCAGTTCCTTCACTAAGCAGTTCCCTCTTGTCTGGCATTATGCCCCATAAATTCCAATGCCTCATTTTCTCTGACTCTGATTTTTGTCTCTTCAGCTTATTGAGGTAATTAACCTCTGTTTGGTCATTACTTCCCTATTCCAAATCTGGAAAATGACTCCAGGCAAAAATTAGTCTCATCCTAGGGGATTATATCTCCTTCATGGATCACTGCCTTGTCATGGTGAAGGGACTTGCATAACTCAAGGAAGCTATGAGCCATGGCATGCAGGGCCACCCAAGACAGATGGGTCATAGTGGAGAGTTCTGGCAAAATGTGATTCACTGGAGGAGGCAATGGCAAATGACCTCAGTATACTTGCTGTGAAAACCCCATGAACTGTATAAAAAGGCAAGAAGATATGACACTGAAAGATGAGTCCCCCAGGTCAGAAGGTGTCCAATATGCTACTGGGGAAGAACAGAGGACAACTACTCATAGCTTGAGAAAGAATGAAGCAGCTGGGCCAGAGCAGAAATGATGCTCAGCTGTGGATGTGTCTGGTGATGAAAGTAAAATCCAATACTATAAAGAACAGTCTTGCATAGGAACCTGGAATATTAGGTCCATGAATCAAAGTAAATTGGACATGGTCAAGCAGGAGATGCAAGAGTAAAAATGGACATCTTAGGAATCAGTGAACTAAAATGGACAGGAATGGGCAA
The DNA here is from genome assembly GCF_910594005.1 of Cervus elaphus. Classification (NCBI taxonomy): domain Eukaryota; kingdom Metazoa; phylum Chordata; class Mammalia; order Artiodactyla; family Cervidae; genus Cervus; species Cervus elaphus. The sequence goes on along the minus strand of NC_057825.1, from coordinate 68,264,932 downwards.
ATTTAACTCAGATGACCATTATATCTTCTATTGTGGGCAAGAATCCTATAGAAGAAACAGAGTAGCCCTAATAAACAACAGAAGAGTCCGAAATACAGAACTTGGGTACAAGCTCAAAAATGACAGAATCATCTCGGTTCGTTTCCAAGGCAAACCATTCAACATCACAGTAATTCAAGTCTATGTGCAAACCACCAATGCTGAAGAAGCTGAAGTTTATCAGTTTTATGAAGATCTAGAAGACCCCTTAGAACTAACACCAAAAAAAAGATGTCCTTTTCACTGTAGGGGATTGGAATGCCAAAGTAGGAAGTCAAGAGATACCTGGAGTAACAGGCAAGTTTGGCCTTAAGAGTACAAAATGAAGCAGGGTAAAGACTAATAGAATTCTGCCAAAAGAAGGCACTGGTCATAGCAAACACCCTTTTTCAACTAAACAAGAGACAACTTTACACAAGGACATCAGCAAATGCTCAAGACCAAAATCAGATTGATTACATTTTCTGCAGCCCAAAATGGATAAGCCATATACAGCCAGCAAAAACAATACCTGGAGCTGAATGTGACTCAGATTGTCAGTTTCTCATAGCATAATTCAGGCTTAAACTAAAGAAAGCAGGGAAAATCACTAGACCAGCCAGGTGAAATTTAAATAAAATTCCCTATGAATATACAGTGGACATAATAAATAGATTCAAGGGATTAGAGCTAGTAAACAGAGTGTCTGAAAAATTGTGGACAGAGGTCTGTAATATGGTGCAGGAGGGAGCGAACAAAACTGTCCCAAAGAAAAAGAAAAGCAAGAAGGCAAAGTACCTGTCTGAGGAGGCTTTACAAGTAGCTAAAGAAAGAAGAGAAGTGAAAATCAAGGGAGAATGGGAAAAGTCCATCCAACTAAATGCAGAGTTCCAAATAATAGCAAGGAGATACAAGGCGGCCTTCTTCAATGAACAATGCAAAGAAACAGAGATAAACAACAGAAGGGGAAAGATTAGAGATCTTTTCAGGAAAATTGGAAATATCAAAGGAACATTTTATCCAAAGATGGGCACAATAAAGGACAGAAATGGTGAAGACCTATTGGAAGCAGAAGAGATCACAAAGAGATGGAAGGAACACAGAAGGATTGTACACAAAATACCTTGATGACCCAGGTAACCATAATGGTGTGGTCACTCACCCAGAGCCAGACACTCTAGAGCGTGAAGTCAAGTGGGTCTTAGGAAGCACTACTGTCAATAAAGCTAGTGGAGGTGATGGAATTGGATAAACTTTTATGAAATGCTTTGGGAATTAGGATATTTTGGAAGAGAGAGAGTACGAGAGTTTTCTTGATGAAAATAGTAGAGGCTGATTTCTTTGTTGCTGTTGTTTAGAGGGTGATGTCTAGATTGTAGCTAAGGCAAGATTTTCCTGTAGCCATCAGTTTGCCTGTCACTTTCTAATTTCTGGATTGAAACTAAATCGGTATGATCCTGGAAGAAGAAGTTGAATCATCAGCTTTCTGATAATGAAAGATGTAACATTTCCCTTTGTAATCTTAGGTGCTCTTTTGAGAGTTTCTTGGGGAAGATTGGTCTAGAGTCCTCCAGAGCATTTTTCAAAGTTGAAGATCTGTGGAAACTCCAAGATAATAGCCTCATTTCTTCTCAGACTTTTCTTCCACATCTTGTTCATGTACTCTGTGTCTCAGACAGACAAGTGTCAGTCACTCAGTAGTGTCCGACTCTTTGCGACCTCATGGACTATAGCCCACCAGGCTCCTCTGTTCATGGGGTTCTCCAGGTAAGAATATTGGAGTGGGTTGCCATTTCCTCCTCCAAGGGATCTTCCTGACCCAGGGTTCAAACCCACATCTCTTATGTCTCCTGTATTGGCAGGCAGGTTCTTTACCACTAGCGCCACCTGAGATAATAAGTCAGGTATGATATATTGATATGCCTCCAATTTTTAAAAACTCCTAAAGACTGTCCTTTCATATGCCTGATCTGTCAAGTTCATGATATAGGAAAAAAAATAAGAAGAATTATGACAAATATAAGTAGCTGAGACCTTTTCTAAATTTATAAATAGTTTTAATTCAATATTCCAAGGTAAATTGATATGACTATTATCTGATGATGGTATGTATAATTTCTAGATTTATAGAAACCCACCCTAACAGAAGAGTTGATTTTATTGTAATAACAACAGGATTGCCTGCTTTTATTTTTTTTATTGTGAACAATCTCACAGTTCAGACTAAAAAACAAACAAATCAATTCTTTCTTATATAAAAATTCCTGCATGATGCACATCATCCTCATATTGCAGGAGCAGTTGAGAGGGAAAAAAATCAGTATTTTAATGAGAAAATTGTCTAAATTTTCTGACAAGTTTAACTTGGTCTGAATATTTGATTTACCCAAATTTAGTGACCTCAAGGGTCACATCAAATTGGAAAACTAAATTGTCTCATCAAATAATTATAGCAGGCCTAAGAGGTTACTTGCATCTACTGAAAAACATTCCATTACAGTTATCTGATAATAATAGCACTTTATATTGTCAAGCTCTCAAAAATACTGCTTTATCATTCACCAGCCATATCGGCCTTCGCAAAGTCACACTTAGCAAAGTCCCCAAACCTAACCTAGGTATTGAATCCAAATCAAGAAATATGTATGAGGTGTGATTTGACCGTTCTTGAATCAGATCATACCAAGTGTTCCCAACAACTCACATTGCCATAAATTGCCACATTAGAGAAACATGGACATTTGCAGTCCACTGCAAAGATTCCCTTACAAACTTATAACCCAGCTGACAGATACTTTCTTTTCTTTATGAAGTCAGCGTAATAACGCTGCCAACAAAACGTTAACAAAGCTCCTCTACAACTTGCTTAGATGGGAACTTTATCTTCTCTTAGAAAGCCAGCACTTTCTTAAAAGAGGTATATTATGAACTTCCTCTTTGGTGAATGATTGTTACATTTTTATACAACACTGATCCTTGAAGATTAAAATGATATTTCCAACTGAATGAAAATAAGACCACAGAAACATGGAAAACAGCACCGTGGTGCAAGCCAAACATGCCATGTATAGGATGTACCAAACAATGTTGAGTTAATTTTGCTGGTTAAATGTTTAACATACCTGATCACATTTACATATATTATTCAACTGTAGCTTAGATTACAATCTTACCCTGTTACTTTTTTAATAGTGCATGAGTGAGTGCTCAGTAGCTCAGTCATGTCTGACTCTTTGCAACCCCATGGACTGTAACCCATCAGGTTCCTCTGCTCATGGAATTTTCCAGGCAAGAATACTGGAGTGGGTTGCCACTTCCTGCCCCAGGAAATCTCGACCCAGGGATCGAACCTGGGTTTCCTGAGACTTCTGCCTTAGCAATGGGTTCTTTACCACTAAGCCACCTGTAATATTTCTCCTAATATCCCAGGCAAAAGGTTTAATCATGACTACAAATAGCCCAGATTCTCAAGCTGGGCTGAGCTAATCCAGAAAAAAATATTTTATTTCCAGATCTGATTACTTCTGAAAATGTTATTCTGTCCATCTTATTATTAAAAGCATTATTCAACCTTATTAATAATCTATTATCAACTTGACTATGCTCCCCAGAATGGTACAGAGCAGACTTCCAGTAAAGCAAGCTTCTCACAAACCTGAGACACCACTCTCATTTTCTCATTTCAAAAATAAATAATAAGCCACAGATCTAAATTTGGATTAGCTCCAAATTATTGATCATTTTGATCAAAACATATTAGATCCTAACAAACTTAGGTTAAATAATCTGAAATAAGTAATGAACTTTCCATGTATTTTCTTCCTAACTCTGCTCACAAATAAAAGGGAACAAAACAAAAAGAAGTAGCAACTTCTTCCTCAACCTGACTCAGACCACTACTACCTGCTTAGAAAATAGATGAGTCTTTGGCCATGGTAGAGCCAATGGAGATCAAAGTATGCAACTCCTGAGTGTTCCAGTCAGATTACCCATTTTAGTTCAAACTCAAATGCACTATATAGTTTCAAAATAAGTCTCTCATTCATATGTTCAAACTAGGACTCATGCTTATAATGAGCTCCACCAACTGACAATCTGATAACAGCAAGATAGTTATAAATATGCTAAGAGAATAATTGTTCTTGTTTTAAATAGAACAAAAAGAGGGAAACTGGAGTGGAAATTTCCCATCCACTTTGATTTCTACTTTACATGTAAGTGAATCATTACATTAAATGCAACAATTTTTATGTAATATTACATTTCTATACTGGCAGATTCAAAGGCGATAGAACCTGAATGATCTAAATTTAGAAAATCTGTCACTGTCTAAGCATCAAAACTATAAAATTGGACTCTGTAATGGAGAATGTATCCCCTAAAAATGGGCTTCCCCAGTTTCTCAGTGGTAAACTATCTGCCTGCAATGAAGGAAACACAGAAGACACAAGTTCGATCCCTGGGTCAGGAAGATTCCTGGAGACGGGAAAGGATACCCACTCCAGTATTCTTGCCTGGAGAACTCCATGGACCGAGGAACCTGGCAGGCTACAGTCCACAGGGTCACACAGAGTTGGACTGACTGAAGCAACTTAGCACATCCTCTGAAAATACTTCTTTACGTGGCTGACCTCAATATTTTGCATGAAAACTTTATGCATGCAATAACTCTATGAATCCTCAAACCAAAAGGGTATCTCTAGTTTAAACAATAAAAAATGTGAACTGTTCTGGAGGGATTTAACCTCAGTTTTTCTGAACTGGGGGACAAAGAGTGCAGCTGGGGTTAGGAATGAGGCTCCTTACTGAAAAGAAGGTAACAATCCAGAGTCTGCATTCATAAAAAATGAACTATCCAGTTCCCTGATCCCTTTGAACCCTAGGAACCTGTTTGCAAAGTTTATATTATCCCAGAGCAGAGACTGGAGGTTCTTCTTTGGGAAAATGACTAACCTACAAGAAAAGATATTGAAATTAAAATTTGGAGAGCCACTAACAAAATAGGCTGATTACCCTGCCCCACTATCTGACTCAGTGTATGAGAGACACAGCCTTGCCCAGTGAGCTTTCCATGCTGAATACAGATGGGGCAAGAGTTGCTACACCCTTGAAGCACACCTCTCCCAGAAGGCAGAGACTAAAGCAAACAACAAAGGAATGCATATAACATAGAGGCAATGAAGGAAGAAGCGACCTGAAAGACAAAATCGTTCCTATAGACAAAATCATCCTTATAGCCAGGAAGAGATCAAAATGTTACTAAATGAGACAAAGACAGAGTGAGATAGGGAGGAGAGGAGATTCAAAGATACACACACACACAAACTTAATAAATTTAAAAATACGATGGCAGACAATTATAAGACAACATTAATAAAGATTTAAATATAACAGAAAAATCTTCAATAAAAAAGAATATAAAGACAGTGTATTGGAATGGTGAAAAGATGTGAATATAAAAGGATTTTGCAAGGTATTCTGACTTTTGAATAGCAGGAGTTATAGAGAGAACAGAATAAAAAATAGGGGAAAAATTTACCAAGGAAAAAATTCAAGTGTTTCCCAGGTAACAAAATCATGAATTTATAAACTGAAAGAACCCACAGAGAGATCCAAAATTTAAATTCAAAAGACCTCCATCAAGGCATGTAATCACAAAATATCAAGACACCAAGAAGAAAGAGAATATTCTAAAAGCTTCTGGTGCTAATTTCCTTCAGTCTTGTCCAACTCTGTGGGACCCCATGGACTGTAGCCCACCAGGCTCCTCTGTCCACAGGTTTCTAGTGGGTTGCCATTTCCTTCACCCGGGGGATCTTCACCCAGGGATCAAACCTGTGTCTCTTAAGTCTTCTTCATTGTCAGACGGGTTCTTTACCTGGGAAACTTAAAAACTTCTAGGAAGAAGTTAAAGAGGACATACAAAGCATTAGGAATTAAAACAGCAAAAGGAATTTTAGCAAGAACATTGGAAGTTAGAAGACAATGGAAAAACAACTCAAATTTGTGAAGAAAAGAGTATTTCCAACACATTTTCATACCAAACCAAGCCAGCTATCAAATGTGATCGAAGATAAAACATTTTCAATTATGAAAGATTTTCAAAACTTTTTCTTCTCTGAGTTATTTCTTGGGAAACTACTGAAAAATATGTTCCACTCAAAAAATTTACTAAATCAATAAAGATAAAAACATAGGGTCTAGGAAACAGGGATTCAAGCTCAAAGCAAAGAGGATTCCTAGGATAACAAGTAGTAATGATATATACAAAGCCTAGAGAAATCTCCAGGAAGAATGTGTACAAGAAAAAGTTATAACAGATTTTCTGCTGTTTCTGACCATAATAAAGATGTTTTAGAGTTCCTTCCAGGAATTTATGTTGAAAATATTGACATCCTCATAGAAATCAAATAATTAAAAACTCAAGAAATAGAAATATATTAACTAGACATAATCAGGAAAGCCATAAAATGAAACACCTAAAATTGTATATATAATTAATTGTGTGGAATGAATCTTAAGAGAAGTAGAATTCTATAGTTATTTGAGCTGCAAACTATAAATTTAGAAATTTTTTAAAAGGTCTGTATTAATACACAGGATCTTTAAGGCTCATGTCCACTTCCGAAAATTATCTCAGGGGAAAATAAATCAAAGTCAAACACAAGAGTATACCTACAGCTATGTTCATTACAGCATTGCTTGTTATAATAGGAAACAGAAAGTAATCAAAATGCTCAGAAATAGATTAGTTCAATGTATGTCCTGACATACGTTAGTGAATACCAATACTAAATATAAAGTTGCAGGTAAATTTTGATGTTGAACATTTTCACAATGTATTATTAAAATGGTAATTACATGAGCCTATCTTTTATAAATAAGAAAATAACATGGAAATGTCTGATAGAAACTTAAGGAATGAAAAATGACATTAATCATCATGAATTCTGGGTGAAAGGAGTACAGAAATTTCTTTTTTCAAGCAACTTTGTTTCTCTTTTTTACCTACACTAAAAACATGATAGTGGTTTGGGAAAATGGTAACAACATTTTGCAGCTCCTCTTATCAAAAGCTTGTCTATTTTCTCATCCCTTGACTCCAGCTGGCCTTGTGACCTGCTTTCACCAACAGAAGGTGGCAAAGGTACATTGTCTCAGTGCTGAATCTAGGCCTTACTAGGAAGCAAATGTTTCCTCTACCAACTTAGGCACTTAGGGACCTGAAAATTAATTGACAACAGACAGGTTAACAAGAAAAGAATTTAATTCATAGTCATGTGGGATCATCCCATAAGGAATGGATCACCAAACAGCTAGGAATAAAGGCTTTGTATACCAGCTTAATAGGGGAAAGAGGGAAAGAGAGCTTCTTTGGAAAACATATAGGCTTCCAGGAGGAAAAGCTGGAAGATATGAAAGTTTCTGATAAAGTATATTTAGAAATTTCTCATCCCAGTGCTAATGGGCAGTCTCCTTTCTCAGTGGAAGCTCCTGTTGGAAGGGGATGTATAGCAAATTCATTCTCAGAAAGCTCTGGCTTTAATCAGATAAGAGAGACCAGCAAAGGTTTCTTCCTTTATCTCCAACATCTTCATTTTAGAATCACCTTTGTACCATTTTGGTGGGATGGGTCCCTTCAGCCTCAAGACTATGTACAGCTGCTGCTCTCCCATTTCTGTTCTCTCATGCTTATAGTGGTCCCCATAAAATAAGCCTAGTGGAGAATGACAGTACATATAGAGGCCCTGCCATCCTAGCTGAGGTTCCTAACCCAGCTAGTCCCACCTCCCCAGCAGCTGAACTCAGACTCACAAGCCAGACGAGCTGAGCACAGCCAAACAAGGCCCAGACAAGAACCACCAGCTGAGTCCAGCCTGAACTGCCAACCTACAGAAACATCATTGTGTTAAGTTACAAAGTTTTGGGGTAGCTTGCTTTGTAGCAATAGATACCTGATAGAGAAATATATTGTTTTCAAGAAAATATGGTAATTAATGATTTACTAAAAATAATTAATGATTGTTTAATCACAAAAGCTAAAGAGTTGGTAGCATGAAAAAATTCATCTTAAAATGATGGACAAGAAATGTATTAAGATCTTTCCTAGTTGTTTATATAAGAAGAATAAGAAATGATATTAAATTTGAAGCCGATAAAAAGGAACCTTTCTCTATATCCAAGGCATAATAATTAATTTGAGGGCTTTGCTCTACTCAGTGGGAATTACTGAGTCAAACAGCTTACAGGGATCCCAGAAATAACGAAACAGATGTTCAGTACAACTTTGGACAATGTATTTGAAGTCAAAAGAAGCTAAAATCATAAGTCCTTGGATATGGAAACAGGAAGTGATGGAGAAGAGATATGCCAACAGCACGCACTGAGTTTGCCCTCAGCTGCTATGACTCAAAGGGGTCATTACTGGAAGAGCACTGTTGCTCAGCCTCAGGGTTCTCACAGAGATTACTAGCTTATTCTTTTATCTTTATTATTACTACTATATACTCCAGCCATTACTGCTGTGTAGGACTGGACAACTGGTTGTTCTGATGGGGTTTTAAGCCTTTCCTAGATGCACCTAGCACTAAACACCGCCAGTTGGGATAGGAAAATAGATGGGAAAGGAAAATCATTTCTTCTCCCCTGTTGCACTTTAAATCTTACCATACTCAATCAAGATTCTAGGAAACAGCTGATTGTTTAAAAAAGAAAAAAAAAAGGCACTTTTTCCTGATTTCCTCAACAGCAATGCCTGGAAGCATATTTGCATGCAAAATGCACTGTGCTATAAAGTTGATAGCTGTGTTCCTTGCAAGAGCCATTTAGCATGGCTTTGTTTTGTCATTTATGTGAGTAAAAGAGACCTAGTTTTATTTTAGAGATTTACAGAATCCAGTCATTTGTTTCAATGCAGGGCAGTTGCTGAAAATCTTTGCCTAGTCACCCAGTTATGTCCAAGTCTTTGTGACCCTATGGACTGTAGCCCGCCAGGTTTCTATGTCCATGGGATTTTCCAAGGAAGAATACTGGAGTGAGTTGCTATTTCCTACTCAAAGGGATCTTCCTAACCCAGGGATTGAACCCACATTTCTTGCATCTCCTGCATTGGCAGGCAGATTCTGTACCACTGTGTTGAAAATCTAGTTGGTCATTGAAATGACATATGACATTTTCTGGTGGTGAGGATGAGATACCTTTTTTTGATAAGGCTTCTTTCACAATAGAGAAAGGGCCACACAGTAATTAAAAATAATACTGTATCACAAGAAAATACAAAACCGTGTCTACCCTATAATTACATTATCTAAACATTACATAGGGTAGTATGCAAAAGCTGCAAATATTATTAAAAATATAAATGTTGATCTGTTGAATAAATTCATTTTAAATTTATTACTATGTTTTTGATAGTGTTAGTGTAATACATATTTTCTTCAAAAAAATTTTAAGTAGCAGGACAATAACAGCAGTATATGTGTGAGTGGCCCGATCAAGTCTGACTCTCCATGACCCTTTGGACTATAGCCCTCCAGCTGTATAAACCTTCTTAAATACTTAAACACTTTATTGCAGATTCTGACTTAATGTATCAAATTGCTGCTTTGAAACATATTCAAAGGCTTAGTGTTAGCCCCTTCCTGAATTACATATGCTTTTATTCTATCCTGAAGCAAATTCATAAAGAACTCTTGAAAATCTAAGAGGCCTGAATATGTGCTACAATAAGTTTCTCAAAGCACTCACTTCATCTAAAATCTGGGGAAAGCAGTGAATATTCAGGATTCAGGGAACATATGTAAATTTTATGAATTAGATTAACAGCTTGATGAGGGCATCATTTTTTAAAGTGCACATTTCTGCTGCCCCAATACTAATATTCCTCTAGGAGCTGGCAGTACCTTATAAAGCAATGATCAACAGAAATGAATGCCTTCTTATAAATGGGCAATTTTATTACAGGAATCAAGAAGTTTTATAATTACTTCTGTGGTTGTTATTTAGTCACTAAATTGTGTCTGACTCTTTTGCAATCCCAGAACCATAGTCCATCAGGCTCCTCTATCTGTGGGACTTCGCAGGCAAGAATATTAGACTGGGTTGCTATTTCCTTCTCCAGGGGATCTTTTTGACCCAGGATCAAACACATGTCTCCTGCACTGACAGGCAGATTCTTTACTGCTGAGCTACCACGGAGGCCCCTGGTTACGCCTATACATGTCCTTTAACTAATGGTACTGATGATAAGCCTCATGTTAAACAGTTACACCTTCTTTCTAAATTATGTCATTCAAATTCCTGAGTCAGTCTTTCACCCTGTGTTACTTGTAAGGTTTGAAAGTATAATGGTGAATATTGAGTCCCCAAGCCATATCTTGTTTAAAAAAAAAAAAAAATCATGCTTATAGTAATAATAGCTACAATTACTGAGGGTGTATAAAGTACTCTATCAGGCATGTTACATAATTCTCACTACAACATTGTGAGATCACTTATTACTCCCATATTATAACCATGATGTAAATGAAAATTCAACCCTAGAATAGTTGATTTACCTATTTCCTTGAAACTGGCTGGTATTACCTTTTAAGCTGAGTTGCAAGCTATTTGAATTGGAAGCTGTACAAGCTGATTGAAAATTGTTCTTTTACTCTAGGGAAAAACCTCTGAGAATTGGGATCCCAGCTATCTAAATATTTTGAGAGAGCCCACCCATAGGGACTCTGGCTGATTTTGTGTTTAAAAACCATAGTCCTTTCTCATCTGCATTTCTAACTAAATAGGCCTACCTGACCAAAGATAATTTAGAATATCAATGGCCATTATGGGGAATTTTTGAATTCCCAAATTTAATTCTCTTAAAATCAATTTGGATACAATAGCTCAAAAATTTCCATAACTGAATGGTAGGTCTATTTCAGTTGGTGTTTTGAGGCTTACAAACATTATTTGGAGCTTAAAATTGCCTTTCTGCAAAATAAGATTTTAAGGTTAACTGAGGCAAATAAAGTGACTGACAAGAGATTAACCTCCAAAACATACAAACAGCTCATGCAGCTTAATATTAAAAAAACAAACAACTGTGTCAAAAAATGGGCATAAAATCTAAATAGACATTTTTCCAAAGGAGACATATGAATGGCCAAAAAGCACATGAAAAGATGCTCAACATCACTAATTATTAGAGAACTACAAATCAAAACTAAAATGAGGTATTACCTCACACTGGTCAGAATGGCCATTATCAAAAAATCTACAAACAATAAATGCTGGAGAGGGGGGTGGAAGAAAAAGGGAACCTTTCTACACTGTTGGTGGGAATGTAAATTGGTACAACCATTATGAAGAAGAGTATGTGGGTTTCTTTAAAAAAACAAAAAAAATAGAACTACATATGATCAGGCAATCCTATTCCTAGGTGTATATCCGAAGAAAATGATAATTTGAAAAGATACATGCATTCCAATGTTCATTGTAGCAATAGGTGGGACATGGAAGCAACCTAAATGACCATTGATAGATGAATGGATAAAGAAGATGTGGCACATATATACAATGGAATTACTCAGACATAAAAAGAATGAAATAATGCCATTTACAGCAACATACATGGGCCTACAGAGTGTCATACTGAGTGAAGTAAGTCAGATAAAAACAAATATCATATGATATCACCTATATTTGGAATCTAAAAAATAGTGGTACAAATGAACTTATTTACAAAACAGGAATAGAGTCACAGATGCAGAAAACACACTTATGGTTACCAAGGAGATAAAGGGGGATAAGTTGGGAGACTGGGATTGACATATACATACTACTATATATAAAATAGATAATTCATAAGAAAGAACCTACTGTATAGCACAGCAACTCTACTCAATAATCTAACGATTTATATGGAAAAATAATCTTTAAAAGTTGTTTTTCAGTTGCTCAAACATGTCTGACTCTTCTAACCTCATGGACTGCATCATACTAGGCTTCCCTGTCCTTCACCATCTCCCCAAGTTTGTTCAAACTCATGGCCATTGAGTTGATGATACCATCCAACTATCTCATCCTCTGTCACGCCTTTCTCCTTTTCCCTTCAATCTTTCTCAGCATCAGGGCGTTTTCCAATGAGTCATCTCTTCGCATCAGGTGGCCAAAATATTGGAGCTTCAGCTTCAGCTCAGTCCTTCCAATGAATAATCAGGGTTAATTTTCTTTAGGACTGACTGGTTTGATCTCCTAGTTTTAATTCTTTCTGTTTCCCAATTTGGATATCTTTTATTTCTTTTGTTGCAAATTTCCATGGCTAGGATCCATGATATAATATTGAACAGAAGTGATGGGAGTGAACATCTTTGTCTTATTCCTGATTCTAGCAGGGAAAGCATTCAGACTTTCAACATGAGCACGGTGTTAATTGTGGGTTTATTGCATATATCCTTTATCAGATGAAGTAAATTCCCTTGTATATCTAGTTTGAGGTTTTTTAAATCCTGAAAAAAAAAAAATTTTAGCAAATGCTTTTTCTCCATCTACTAAGATGACTTTTATGTACTTTCTATCCTTTTTTCCTGTTTGGTTTTCTTAAACCAACCTTGCATTAATGGGATAAATACCACCTGGCCATGGAGTGTAATCCTTTTAAGTTTCCACTCAGGATTTGTTCATCCAAACTGAAATCAAAGCCTTAGGCAACTGTGATATTACTACTATTTTCAGTAAAATCCGGGGGGGGGGGGGGGGGCAGGGCATTTCCACTGAACTCAGTTCTAAGTGTAATCAGATAGCCATATCACCCTGGAAATAGAGATTTTCCAGGAAGCTGCAAATTTGGGGGTGGGGGGTGCATGGGCATGAAATGTACTGTCTGGGGATAGAACATTAATGGAGCTCCAAAAGATGTCAGTCCTCATTGTTCACAAGGCTGCCAGCAACTACCATGACACTGAGCTGGGAAAACAAAGAGGATGAGACTAGCCCCCAGTTAAAACGTTAAAGATCCTTTCATCTTTCTCTTGCACAGATGCCATACAATTTGTTCTTTGTCTTTGATTAATTTCCATAGTTCTGAAATAGTTGTTTTTGTTGTTTTGCCATATTTCCTCTGTATTTTTATGAGAGACTGAGTTCACTAAGGTCCCAAATGGTTCATTCCCCACCAGTTCAGAAGATGTACTATTGCCTGGGTTAAGAGGATGGTTTGTGTACAACTGGACACATGATAGTTTGATTCACTGCAATGACTTTGCATAATATTTTGCAAGAATTCAGAGTTGGACAGGACCATTTTTTCATAACTCATTCAACAAATATTTATATATTTTTTTAATTTTAAATAATGTAGATACTAATAATCAATGAATAAGACTATACTCCCATCATCAACACGAATAAGTCTATCTGGAGCAAAGGAACTATTATGGAACATATACTATTTGCTGCTCCTATTAGTGAAATCACTTTTAGAAAACAGATAAAGAAAAAATTGAAGAATCTTATCTAAAGGACAGTATCTTAAACTGAGACGTGAAGGATGAATATGACATTTCCAATTGAACCTAGCACAGGAGAACATCCCTTGGTAGATAGAACATGGACTTCAGAGAATGAAGGATCACATTTAATAAGAGATTATTCCTGATCTTGGAGGTGGAATATTTAAAAAAGCTGATGGTTCCTGCCTATTTACTTTAACTCAACAGAGTGAAGAATAAATATTTTTTAACTGAGTAATTATATCTTCACTTGACCAAGAATTTAATAACAAAAATTTTAGGTAACAAAAGGAAACAAATATAAGTTTGCCATTATAACATACACCTAAGAATTTCACTGCAATTAGATGACAACTGGCTATATAAGCTATGTGCTACTGTCACAGTCAACTTCGAAGTCTATAAGTCTATGAGTATCTATTTATTCCTGAGAAGTCAAAAACTAAATTAAAGCATATTAAAATCCCTCCCCCCAAAAAAGTCTACTTCTGCTTTATTGACTATGCTACAGCATTTGACTGTGTGGATCAAAACAAACTGTGGAAAATTCTTCAAAAGATGGGAGTATCAGACCACCTTACCTGCCTCCTGAGAAATCTGTATGTGGGTCAAGAAGCAACAGATAGAACCAGAACAATGAGCTGGTTCCAAATTGGGGAAGAAGTATGTCAAGGTTGTATACTGTCACCCTGCTTTTTTAACCTATATACAGAGTACATCATGCAAAATGCCAGGCTGGATGAAGCACAAGCTGGAATCAAGATTGCCAGGAGAAATATCAATAACCTCAGATATGCAGATGACACCACCCTTATGGCAGAAAGCGAAGAAGACCTAAAGAGCCTCTTGATGAAAGTGAAAAAGGAGAATCAGAGAGTTGGCTTAAAACTAAACATTCAGAAAACTAAGATCATGGCATCTGGTCCCATCATCTTATGGCATACAGATGGGGAAACAGTGGAAACAGTGACAGACTTTATTTTCTTGAGCTCCAAAATCACTGCAGATGGTGATTGCAGCCATGAAATTAAAAGATGCTTTCTCCTTGGAAGAAAAGCTATGGCCAAGAGAGACAGCATGTTAAAAAGCAGAGACATTACTTTGCCAACAAAGATCCATCTAATCAAAGCTATGGTTTTTCTAGTAGTCATGTATGTATGTGAGAGTTGGACTATAAAGAAAGCTGAGTGCAGAAGAACTGATGCTTTTGAACTGTGGTGTTGGAGAAGACTCTTGAGAGTCCTTTGGATTGCAAGGAGATCAAACCAGTTAATCCTTAAGGAAATCTGTCCTGAATATTCATTGGAAAGACTGATGCTGAAGCTGAAACTCCAATACTTTGGCCACCTGATGCAAAGAACTGACTCATTGGAAAAGACCCTCATGTTGGGAAAGACTGAAGGTGGGAGGTGAAGGGGAGGACAGAGGATGAGATGGCTGGATGGCATCACTGGCTTGATGGACATGAGTTTGAGCAAGCTCCAGGAGTTGGTGATGGACAGGGAAACCTGGTGTGCTGCAGTCCATGGGGTCACAAAGAGTCAGACACAACTGAGCAACTGAACTCAGCTGACCTATTTATTCCTGAGAAGTCAAAAACTAAATTAAAACATATTAAACTCAAACAAAAAGATTATATACAACTCTGTTTGAAAAGCAATGTGGGAGGAAGAAAAATGAAATCAGTTTGTTTTTGACTTTCCATCATACACAGTCTGAACTGCTCTGGTTAATGAAGACATTACCCAGTTGGAAAAATAGGTGAAAGAAGCCCTTGAGTTCATAGAGCTCAATGACCTCGTGTGGGTGTTTCAAGGAAAATTTCAAAATGCCAGATGTATCCTTGCCATCAGCTCTCATGGCATGTGTGCAGCTCAGGGAAGAAAATTGGATCCTAAAAACTGGCATTTGGGCCAAAGCTGCCTTTATTCAACATAAATTAGAACACACATTTCCCATGACTACAAATTCCATGTGGTAATATTTTCAAGTGCCACCAGTGCTACTAACTTCTCACCTCAAATGCATGAAACAAGGCAGGGAAGAAGAATGGGGAAAGGACAGTTAGGGAGTTTGGGATGGATATGTACACACTGCTATATTTAAAATGAATAACCAACAAGGACATTCTATACAGCACAGGGAAGGTTGCTCAATGTTATGTGGGAGCCTGGATGGGAGGGTAATTTGGTGGGAAATGGATACATGCATATGTATGGCTGAGTAGACCTGCTCCTTCAACAACTCTAAAGTCTCTCTTGAATCACCTTCCCATGACCAGGACAACCTCTCATCTTATCGAAAGACTGTGATCATTTTAAACCAATCATCTGTCCTCTTGTTTCTTCCCTTTCCTTTCAGGCACTGCTTAAACAGGTTGCCTCCTTAGCAGCTTTAGGGTGCTTTTTGGAAAAAGTTATACTAAGACCTTAAGAGATGATGTACATTTTAAATTATTTCCAAATATAGAGAACGGGAACAAATTTACTGACCTTGCAGGCCTACAAGTCCTGTCCACTTTAAAGGGAAGGACAGAAGCTCAAGTTTGTAATGTAGGACACTCTTCAGCATCTGAGAAGAAATCAATTATTAGGCCTGTAATTTTGGTCCCTGATCTTCTGTTTTCTGGACTCATTAATTATGCTGTAAAGTGGGGAAAGCCTTATCTGTTCAGACATATTTTAAGGAACTAAGTATAAACCAAGTATGTTTCTGTTAGTATTAAAAATTAGCAAATTTACAAAGAAAAAAAAATAACACCTTTGCTATTCACCTGAAATTATCACAACATTGCCAATCGGTTATACTGTAATACAAAATAAAAAGTTAAAAAAATATTAAACATGGGGGTGGTCCAAAGATGGCAGAGGAATAGGATGGGGAGACCACTTTCTCCCCCACACATTCATTGAAAGATCATTTGAACGCTGAGCAAATACCACAAAATAACGTCTGAACGCTGGTGGAGGACACCAGGCACCCAGAAAGGCAGCGCATTGTCTTCAAAAGGAGGTAGGACAAAATATAAAAGATAAAAAGAGAGACAATAGAGTTAGGGACAGAGACCCGTCCCATGGAGGGAGTCGTAAAAGAGGAGAAGTTTCCAAACATGAGGGAACCCTCTCACTGGCAGGTCTGTGGGGAGTTTTGGAATCTCAGAGGGCAACATAACTGGGAGGAAAAATAAATAAATAAACAAATAAAACCCACAGATTACACACCTAACTGCAACTCCCAGTGGAGAAGTAACCCAGACGCTCCTGTCTGCCACCAGCAAGTAGGGGCTGAACAGGGAGACGCAGGCTGCACTGCTTAGGGTAAGGACCAGGCTTGAATGCCCTGAGGATAATCTGAGGGAGCTAACGAGATAGCAACCCAAAGTGTGGAATAGCCAGAGAGAGAGAAAAAAGAATGAGAGAACTTTCCTGGGACAAGCTCTAACCCAAGGCACTGCTGGGCCCGCTCACAGAACAAAGGACTGAGTGAATACCAGAGGAGAGCTATCCAGCTGTGGACTGGCTTTTCACCCTGCCAGAGGCAGAGAGGCAGGCAGACAACAGTCAGAGCCAGAAGGCAAGGGGCAAACTCAGCCCCAGAGACGGCATCCTCTACCAAACTGCAAGCAGGCTCCCAGTTGCTAAGCAAGTCTTCCTGGGATCCTGGATGGTTGACATCCACCAGGAGGGTCGCGCCAGAGATCAGCTCCCCAGAGGAGACACATGGCACACCTGAGATGGCACTCCCGCTGCGCACCCAGGAAACTGAGTGGCTGGGACCGAGGAGGTGATAAGATGCACCGCCCACCTGGGGAGAGTGTTCTCACCAATAACCTGGTCACCTAAGCTGCTTGGACCTGGGAAGGGCACAAAACACAGGCCCAACCAAGTCGCCTTTGTGGAGTACCTGAGAACCTGAACCTCAGTGGCTTAGACTTGGGAAGTGCACGCAACCCAGGGCCCACTTTAGACAGTTCCCCTGCAGAGCAACCTGAAGCCTGAGCAGTGTAGACTGGGAAAGCACACTTACCATGAGCGGGGGCAAACCCTGTGTGGTCCAGACACTGTGAGCACTCCCCCCACACACACCAGTGATATTTGCAGTGTTCCTCCCTCCCCACAGCACAACTGAACAAGTGAGCCTAAATAAATGACCACCTTCACCCCCTTGTTTCAGGGCGAAAATTAGACACTAAAGAGACTTGGAAACAGAGGAAGCCAAAATAAACAAAGAAAAGGGAACCGCTTTGGAAGTGACAGGTGCAACAGATTACCCTATGGTTAGCACCGACTACATTGTAAGGGGCCTATAGACCTTGAGAAGACGTATAAGCTGGAACAAGGAACTATCTGAAACTGAACTGACCCCACACTGCCCTCAATAGCTCCAGAGAAATTCCTAGATATATTTTACTCTTATCATTTATAATTTTTAAAATTTTTAAGTTATTATTCCTTTAATTTTCATTTTTAAAACCTATTACCTCACCAAAAAAAAACCCTATTTTTAAAGCAAATTTCATATTTTTTTTTATAATTTTTGTAATTTTTTTTTAATATTGTATTTTTGAGAGTCTAACCTCTACTCTAGATTTTTAATCTGCTTTTTGGTATTTGTTATCAATTTTGTACCTTAAAGAATCCAATCTTCAGTACCCATTTTTACTTAGGATTGTTATTACTGGCTTGATTGCTCTCTCCCCTTTTGACTCTCCTTTTTCTCCCCCAGGTCACCTCTATCTCCTCCCTCCCCCTCCTTCTCTTCTCTAATTAACTCTGTGAATCTCTTTGGGTGTTCCAGGCTGTGGAGAACACTTAGGAAACTGATTACTGACTAGACTGGTCTCTATCCTTTTGACTCCCCCTCCTCTCCTCCTGGTCACCTCTATCTCCTTCCTCCCTCTTCTCTTCTCTATTTAACTCTGTGAACCTCTCTGAGTGTTCCAGGCTGTGGAGAGCAAATAGGGAATTGATTACTGGCTAGATTGCTCTCTCCCCTTTTGATTCCCCCTCTTCTCCTCCTGGTCACCTCTATCTCCCTCCTCCCTCTTCTCTTCTCCACGTAACTCTGTGAACCTCTCTGGGTGTCACTCACTGTGGAGAATCTTTTCACCATTAACCTAGATGTTTTATCATCAGTGCTGTATGGATGAAGAAGTCTTAAGGCTACTATAAGAATAATACTGAAAACCAGAGGTAGGAGGCTTAAATCCAAAACTTGAGAACACCAGAAAACTCCTAACTCCAGGGAACATTAATTGACAAGAGCTCATCCCAAAGCCTCCATACCTACACTGAAACCAAGCTCCACCCAAGAGCCAACAAGTTCCAGAGCAGGACATACCAAGCTAATTCTCCAACAGCGCAGGAACATACCCTTAGCACTAAAATACAGGCGGTCAAAAGTCACAACAAACCCACAGACACCTCAAAACTCACTACTGGACACGTCATTGTACTCCAGAAAGAAGAGATCTAGCTCCACCCACCAGAACACCAATGCAAGCTTCCCTAACCAGAAAACCTTGACAAGCTACTCATCCAATCCCACCCACAAGGAGGAACCTCCACAATAAAGAGGTACCACAAACTTCCAGCATACAGAAATACCACTCCAAACACAGCAACCTAAACAAGATGAAAAGACAGAGGAATATTCAGCAGGTAAAGGAACATGATAAAAGCCCACCAAATCAAACAAAAGAGGAGGAGATAAGGAGTCTACTTGAAAAAAAATTCAGAATAATGATAGTAAAAATGATCCAAAATTTTGAAAACAAAATAGAGTTACAGATAAATAGTCTGGAGACAAGGATTGAGAAGATGCAAGAAATGTTTAACAAGGACATAGAAGAAGTAAAAAAGAGTCAATCAATAATGAATAATGCAATAACTGAGATCAAAAACACTCTGGAGGGAACCAACAGTAGAATAACTGAGGCAGAAGATAGGATAAGTGAGGTGGAAGACTGAATGGTGGAAAAAATTGAAGCAGAGAGGAAAAAAGAGAAAAGAATTAAAAGAAATGAGGACAACCTCAGAGACCTCTGGAACAATGTTAAATGCACCAACATTCGAATCATAGGAGTCCCAGAAGACGACCAAAAAAAAGGGGGCCATGAGAAAATATTTGAGGAGATAATAGTTGAAAACTTCCCTAAAATGGGGAAAGAAATAGCCACCCAAGTCCAAGAAACCCAGAGAGTCCCAAACAGGATAAACCCAAGGCAAAACACCCCAAGACACATATTAATCAAATTAACAAAGATCAAACACAAAGAACAAATATTAAAAGCAGCAAGGGAGAAACAAAAAATAACACACAAGGGGATTCCCATAATGATAACAGCTGATCTTTCAATAGAAACTCTTCAAGCCAGAAGGGAATGGTAGGGATAAAAGAGAAAAACTTACAACCCAGATTACTATACCCAGCAAGGATCTCATTCAAATATGAAGGAGAAATAAAAAGCTTTACAGACAAGCAAAAGCTGAGAGAATTCAGCACCACCAAACCAGCTCTTCAACAAATGTTAAAGGATCTTCTGTAGACAGGAAATACAGGAAAGGTTTATAAACTCAAACCCAAAACAACAAAGTAAATGGCAATGGGATCATACTTATCAATAATTACCTTAAATGTAAATAGGTCGAATGCCCCAACCGGAAGACAAAGACGGTCTGAATGGATACAAAAACAAGACCCCTATATGTGCTGTCTACAAGAGACTCACCTCAAAATAAGGGACACATACAGACTGAAAGTGAAGGGTTGGGAAAAGATATTTCATGCAAATGGAGACCAAAAAAAAAGCAGGAGTAGCAATACTCATGTCAGATAAAACAGACTTTGATGGGATGGACAGGGAGGTGGGAGGGGGGATCGGGATGGGGAACACATGTAAATCCATGGCTGATTCATGTCAATGTATGGCAAAAACCACTACAATATTGTAAAGTAATTAGCCTCCAACTAATAAAAATAAATGGGAAAAAAAACAGACTTTGAAATAAAGACTGTGAAAAGAGACAAAGAAGGACACTAATAGTGATCAAAGGATCAATCCAAGAAGAAGATATAACAATTATAAATATATATGCACCTAACATAGGAGCACTGCAATATGTAAGGCAAATGCTAACACGTATGAAAGGGGACATTAACAATAACACAATAATAGTGGGAGACTTTAAAACCCCACTCACACCTATGGATAGATCAACTAAACAGAAAATTAGCATGGAAACATAAACTTTAAGTGATACAATGGATCAGTTGGACCTAATTGATATCTATAGGGCATTTCACCCCAAAACAATGAATTTCACCTTTTTCTCAAGTGCACACAGAACACTCTTCAGGATAGATCACATCCTGGGCCATAAATCTAGCCTTGGTAAATTCAAAAAAATTGAAATCATTCCAGTCATCTTTCCTGACCACAGTGTGGTAAGATTAGATGTTAACTACAGGAGAAAAAAAAAAAAAACTATTAAAAATACAAACATAAGGAGGCTAAACAACACACTTCTGAATAACCAACAAATCACAGAAGAAATAAAAAAAGAAATCAAAATATGCATAGAAACGAATGAAAATGAAAACACAAGAACCCAAAACCAATGGGATTCAGTAAAAGCGGTGCTAAGGGGAAGGTTCATACCAATACAAGCCTACCTCAAGAAAGAGGAGAAAAATCAAATAAATAACCTAACTCTACACCTAACACAACTAGAAAAAGAAGAAATTAAGAACCCCAGGGTTAGTAGAAGGAAAGAAATCATAAAAATTAGGGCAGAAATAAATGCAAAAGAAACAAAGGAGACCACAGCAAAAATCAACAAAGCTAAAAGCTGGTTCTTTGAGAAGATAAATAAAATAGACAAACCATTATCCAGACGTATCAAGAAAAAAGGGAGAAGAATCAAATCAACAAAATTAGAAATGAAAATGGAGAGATCACGACAGACAACACTGAATTACAAAGGTTCATCATCATACAAAGAGACTACTATCAGCATCTATATGCCAATAAAATGGACAACTTGGAAGAAATGGACAAATTCTTAGAAAAGTATAACTTTCCAAAACTGAACCAGGAAGAAATAGAAAATCTTAACAGACACATCACAAACATGGAAATCAAAACTGTAATCAGAAATCTTCCAACAAACAAAAGCCCAGGACCAGATGGCTTCACAGATGAATTCTACCAAAAATTTAGAGAAGAGCTAACATCTATCCTACTCAAACTCTTCCAGAAAATTGCAGAAGAAGGTAAACTTCCAAACTCATTATATGAGGCCACCATCACCCTAATACCAAAACCAGACAAAGATGTCACAAAAAAAGAAAACTACAACCAAAATCACTGACGAACATAAATGCAAAAATCCTTAACAAAATTCTAGCAAACAGAATCCAACAACATTTTTAAAAGATCATACATCATGACGAAGTGGGCTTTATCATAGAGATGCAAGGATTCTTAAATAGTTACAAATCAATCAATGTAATACACTGCATTAACAAATTGAAAGATAAAAACCATATGATTTTCTCAATAGATGCAGAGAAAGCCTTTAACAAAATTCAACATCCATTTATGACATAAAAAAAAAAAACCCTCCAGAAAGCAAGCATAGAAGGAACATACCTCAACATAATAAAAGCCATAGATGATAAACCCACAGCAAACATTATCCTCAGTGGTGAAAAATTGAAAGCATTTCCCCCAAAGTCAGGAAAAAGACAAGGGTGCCCACTGTCACCACTACTATTCAACATAGTTTTGGAAGTTTTAGCCACAACAATCAGAGAAGAAAAAGAAATAAAAGGATTGGAAAAGAAGAAGTAAAACTCACTGTTTGCAGATGACATGATCCTCTACATAGAAAACCCTAAAGACTCCACCAGAAAAGTACTAGACCTAATCAATGAATATAGTAAAGTTTCAGGATATAAAATTAACACGCAGAAATCCCCTCCATTCCTATACACTAACAATGAGAAAACAGAAAGAGAAATTAAGGAAACAATTCCATTCACCATTGCAATGAAAAGAATAAAATACTTAGGAATAAATCTACCTAAGGAAACAAAAGATCTATATATAGAAAACTATAAAACACTGATGAAAGAAATCAAAGTGGACACAAATAGATGGAGAAATGTATCATGTTCATGGATCAGAAGAGTCAATATAGTGAAAATGAGTATACTACCCAAAGCAATCCATAGATTCAATGCACTCCCTATCAAGCTACCAACGGTATTTTTCACAGAACTAGAACAAATAATTTCACAATTTGTATGGAAATACAAAAAACCTCGAATAGCCAAAGCAATCATGAGAAAGAAGAATGGAACTGGAGGAATCAACCTGCCTGACTTCAGGCCATACTACAAAGCTACAGTCATCAAGACAGTATTGTACTGGCACAAAGACAGAAATATAGATCAATGAAACAAAAGAGAAAGCCCAGAGATAAATCCATGCACCTATGGGCAGCTTATCTTTGACAAAGGAGGCAAGAATATACAATGGAAAAAAGACAATCTCTTTAACAAACGGTGCTGGGAAAACTGGTCAACCACATGTAAAAGAATGAAACTAGAACACTTTCTAACACCATACACAAAAATAAACTCAAAATGTTTTAAAGATCTAGATATAAGACCAGAAACTATAAAACTCCTAGAGGAAAACATAGGCAAAACACTCTCCGACATAAATCACAGCAGGATCCTCTATGACCCATCACCCAGAGTAATGCAAATAAAAGCAAAAATAAACAAATGGGACCTAATTAAACTTAAAAGCTATTACACAATGAAGGATACTATAATTAAGGTGAAAAGACAGCCTTCAGAATGGGAGAAAATAATAGCCAATGAAGCAACTGACAAAGAATTAATCTCAAAAATATACAAGCAACTCCTACAGCTCACTGCCAGAAAAACAAATGACCCAATAAAACAATGGGCCAAAGAACTGAACAGACATTTCTCCAAAGAAGACATACAGATGGCTAACAAACACATGAAAAGATGCTCAACATCACTCATTATCAGAGAAATGCAAATCAAAACCACAATGAGGTACCAGCTCACACCGGTCGGAATGGCTGCTATCAAAAAGTCTACAAACAATAAATGCTGGAGAAGGTGTGGAGAAAAAGGAACCCTCTTACACTGTTGGTGGGAATGCAAACTAGTACAGCCGCTATGGAAAAAAAACAGTGTGGAGATTCCTTAAAAAATTGGAAATAGAACTGCTGTATGACCCAGAAATCCCACTGCTGGGCATACACACTGAGGAAACCAGAATTGAAAGAGACACATGCACCCCAATGTTCATCGCAGCACTGTTTATAATAGCTAGGACATGGAAGCAACCTAGATGTTCATCAGCAGACGGATAAGAAAGCTGTGGTACATATACACAATGGAATATTATTCAGCTATTAAAAAGAATGTATTTGCATCAGTTCTAATGAGGTGGATGAAACTGGAGCCTATTATACAAAGTGAAGTAAGTCAGAAAGAAAAACAGCAATACAGTATACTAATGCATATATATGGAATTTAGAAAGATGGTGATGATAACCCTATATGAGAGACAGCAAAAGAGAAACAGATGTAAAGAACAGACTTTTGAACTTTGTGGGAGAAGGTGAGGGTGGGATG
This sequence comes from Cervus elaphus, assembly GCF_910594005.1. Lineage (NCBI taxonomy): Eukaryota > Metazoa > Chordata > Mammalia > Artiodactyla > Cervidae > Cervus > Cervus elaphus. Next base: position 68,240,738 of record NC_057825.1, on the reverse strand, counting down.
ATTTGAGAGAATAGCTGTGAAACATGTATATTATCTAGGGTGAAACAGATCACCAGCCCAGGCTGGATGCATGAGACAAGTGCTCGGGCCTGGTGCACTGGGAAGACCCAGAGGAATCGGGTGGACAGGGAGGTGGGAGGGGGGATTGGGATGGGGAACACATGTAAATCCATGGCTGATTCATGTGAATGTATGACAAAAACCATCACAATGTTGTAGAGTAATTAGCCTCCAATTAAAATAAATAATTTTTTTAAAAAAGACATGCATTAGGCACAAGTATTTCCATGCATTGAAATAAATGCATGAAATCAATTTCAAATGAAAAGAAGCTTCAAGACATGCCAATGACTGGCCCAAACAACGATGTACTCTAATTACATACAAGACAAATATTTACCTAGCTAAGAAGAAAAGTCCAAAGACAAAGATATGCCAGTTAGAGTGTCTTCAGTGTTAAGCAACAAAATACATAACTACATAAGTCTTAAAGGATAAAGACATTTATTATGTCACTTTAAAAGAATCTGGAAAGAGACTGGTACAGTTGGTTAATTTTAGTGACACAATGGCACAATCAAAGACTTGAGTGCTCTCTCTCCATTTTGTCATATTCAAAGTTTTGCTTTCAAGTTTGTCAGATCAAGATAACAGTATGACTGCCATCACTCCAGGCATCAACCCAGCAAACAATCAAATCCAAAGTTCAGAAGGTGAGTTATTTCACACAAGTATCTATCAGGGAGGGAAGACCATATATACAACTGTACAGGTTGAACCTGAGAACCCCAGAGAGGAGGTCACCGAAGCCATAATGAGTATGCATACTGTCGACATGACCATCTTTTTAATAGCCACAAAAATACTCTATACTATAAACAGCTACAATGACTTTTAATTATTTTAGGCCAAATAAATTCTGATTTATGTTAAGCCTGTGCAAGTGAAAGTCACTCATTCGTGTCTGACTCTTTGTGACCCCATGGGTGGCTATATGGTCCATGGAATTCTCCAGTCTAGAATATTGGAGTGGGTAGCTGGTCCCTTCTCTAGGGGATCTCCCCAACCCAGGGATTGAACCCAGGTCTCCCACATTGCAGGCAGATTCTTCACTGTCTGAGCCACCAGGGAAGCCCAGTAGATATCTTTAAACATTTTAAAGGGACAAAAATCACATCAGGAAGTTATATGTGGAAATATATAGCAATTTGTCATTTTAATTTTCACACACTGGTTCTTAATTTTTCAAACCTAGCAATTCCAGCACTTGCTCCCTGCCCCTAGAGAGTGTTTGAAAGCAAACATAATTTCTTCTATAATTTCAAGTCATTTCTTTTCCATAATCATAATCCTGTATATAGTAAGATTAGCAGCTCCATTTTTTCTAACATGGCATTAAACCACCTTTCAATTGTCACTGTTAAATCAAAAATACTCCTAAATGTCAACTCATAAAAATTTGACAAGTCACTCCATTATTCAGGCTGTCCTTAAAGTGATCAATAGTGGGCTCTGTGAGAGAACACATTTTTCCCTCATAAAAACAATTTTAATGGTCTCAGCCACTCATTTTTTACAGAAAATATTTTCACTCCTGCTGCTTTGTAACCTCAGTCACAGTCAACCCCAAGTATCTAAACTCAAAGGACATGCTAAAATAAACTACTTAATAACTGACGTATGTTATCAACCCTATCCACTCTTCCCCTAGATTAGTCATTCAGTGTTACTTCAAAATACAGTGCTACACAGTTATTGGTGACTTGTCTAGGACTTGATAAGCACATAAACTTAGAAAACCATGACAATCACTCCAGCCTCATAAAATATCATTTTTATGACTGCTATTTATGTACATCCAGGCCTCAGCATGGCTTGCAGATTTATTTAATAGAGGATGATAACAATTATGCTGAGTTACAACATACCAATATTAAGGTTGGGATTCATACTTTATTCTGAATAGACATTGATGCTAGAGCTAGATGGATGAATTTCTGTCATGGTCGCATGACATGGGATTCCCAGCCCCACCAAAAAACATAATGAATTTCAATTCAGGGTTTTTTTGGTGTTTTCTTTTTTTTTTTTTTTTTTTTGCGTATTTTTTTAAACAAGGAAGATATGTAATTAAGATAAGCATCAATTCTTGTGTTGGAATATTGGCAAGAATCTCCAATTCAGAGGTAAAGAGGGTTAGTGCACCATTCAGTAACAGGAAACTAGAGGAGAAAATTGCAGTAAATGAGCCCAACCAGCATGTTAGTTTATTTCATCACTCAAGGCAAAACTTTTAGAAATACTTTTCTACTAACTATATGCTCTAAAGCTGGCATCCCCATTTCTCTCCCCACCTGCCCCTATTCTAAACATGTAATCTATCATTTTAAAACTAATAATGCATTGAGAAAACCTCAGAAAGTCTTCAGTGTCTTAAAATAACTCTAACTGTGGCAACTGCCTGGTTTTAAAAGGCCTTACTGTACATTATTCTGTGTCAAATAACAGTCACATTGCTGTGTTGATAACAAGCATTTCCTGAAATTTAATGGCTTTCTCCAAAACCTCTTCATCATTTCTCTAAGCCACCTAGGGAGAGTGCACATTTCCCAACTCCTTTTCCTCATTCCCCTGCTAAGGAACAAATAGCTTCTCTGGGATCCCACCCCGTTTCAGAACTCTTGATGAGAATACCAGACTTAGTTTCTACCTGAACCCCAGATTTCAGGACTTACTAATGATGTGCTCACGTGGAAAGATCCAGACGTGAAGAGAATGCTTTGAAATGAGGCCAAGAAGAACAAAGGATCCTGGCCTGCTTTTAACCATGCTAGTCCCATGTGTGACTCCAAATCCAAAATCTTTAGCATCTTAGTAAATGAAATACATCATACACACCTGCAAATTCAGTCTTATTCATAGGCATATAAAAATTAAAATCAGGTATCTCAAAGTTAATTTTACATTACTTTTTACTACTGGCATTCCTTTCTACCTTACTGGTAACCAGAATAAAGCCTTCATATGAGAGATGAGTAAAAACACCTAAAAGATAAAAATTGTACAAAAAATTAACAGTCTAAATATGAAGCAAACTAAAATGTGGTACCATTTTTGAACAAGTGTTCAAGTGTTTAAAAAAGAGAAAAAATTAATCCTTGACATCATGTTCCTTTGAGAGGCATGAAATTAATGTCAATAGATTCTGTTTCTTTTCTAAGGGCCCAAATGTACTACTTGGTTTTACAGGGAACAACATTCACATACTTATACTATTGTAAAACCTACTTATTGGGTTATAATTTTTAGAATCAACCTGAGGACAAAGTATAGCATACTTACTAACACTAACATTTAAAAATAATATCTTCACCTAGACCTCTCATTCTATACACAAAAACAAACTGCAGGGGAAAAAAAGGATGACTATTTGATATTTAAAAGAGGGCCAAGAGGCCATGAAAAGATGCTTAATATCACTAATAATTAGAGAAATGCAAATCAAAACTACAGTGAGGTATCACCTCATACCTTTCAGAATGGTCATCATCAAAAAATCTACAAACAATAAATGCTGGCGAGGGTGTGCAGAAAAGGGATCCCTCCTGTGCTATTGGTGGACATTTAAATTGATACAGTCACTATGGAGAACAATATAAATGTTCCTTTTTTAAAAAATCTAAAAATAGAACTATCATATGACCAAATAATTCCACTTCTGGGCATGCACTAAGAAAGCCATAATTTCAAAAAGATGCATGCACCGCAGTGTTCACTGCAGCACTATTTACAGTAGCCAGGACATGGAATCAACCAAACTGTTCAATGACAGATGAATGGATACAAAGAAGTGGAACATATACAATGAAATATTAGTCATTCATAGGAACAAAATTGGGTCAATTGTACAGATATCAATGGACCTAGAGACTGTCATACAGAGTGAAGTATGTCATAAAAATAAAATATTGTATATTGATACATATACATGGAATCTAGAAAAATGGTACAGATGAACCTATATTTGGAGGGTAGGAATTATAGACACAGACACGGAGAATAGAGATATGTGGACACAGGGGATGGAGGAAGAGAAGGTAGGATGAATTGGGAGGCTGGAATTGATGTGCACACACTACCATGTGTAAAATAGCTAACGAGAACCTGCTAGATAGCACAGGGAGCTCAGCTCACTCTTCTGTGGTGATCTAGATGGGTGGAATGGGGGCAGGAGGAAAACCCAAGGAGGGGACATATATATGCATGTGGCTGGTTCACTTTGTTGTACAACATAAGCTGTCACAGTGTGCTTATTTGCTCAGTCGTGTCTGACTCTTTGAGACCCTGTGGACTGTAGCCCACCAGGTCCTCTGTCCATGTGGATTCTCCAGGAAAGACTACTGGAGTGGGTTGGCGTGTGCTCCTCCAGGGGATCTTCCCAACCCAGGGATCAAACCCAGGTCTCAAAAACTGCAGGCAGATTCTTACCATCTGAGCCACCAGGGAATCCCAACACAGTATTAGGAAGCAACTACATCCCACTTTTAAAATAATAAAGACACTATCTGTAAAACTAAAAAGAAGTGACAAACTGATGTGTATTATATTAAAAACTTCTCCAAATCAAGAGGAAATTTGATAATTAAATAGAAAAGATAAGGGAATATTATGAACAAGTAATACATAGAAGAAATAATGAAAGAGTAAGACTATCAAATTCTGGCAATTATGTGAAGGAAAATTAAAACAATAAGATATCATTTCTATCAAGTTGACAAAAATTAATATGATTAACAACACTATCCAGTAATTGTGAGAATTTGGGGAATCAAGCAGTCTCATGCCTTATGGGTGAGTATGTAAATTGGTAATGCCCATCTCAGAATAATATGGCATGAACTAACACAGTTTATAATGTTCACACCCTTGGTCATTTATTTTCTATGTATAGTTATCTATACTAAAACATTATGTATCCATCTGATACAAAGATGCATGTAAAAAGATTGTCACTGTGTATTTTATAAGAGTAAAAACTGAATGGAACTTTCAAATTGGTGAATGGCTACATAAATTACGGGGCATTCATTATATATGCATTAATCTGAAAGATATGCTTGATATATTACCTGAATCAAAATAACAGGTATCTGTACAGTGCATACAACACGACAATGTTTTTAATTAAAAAAAGAAAAATCTGAACTACCATCTATATATATGTTTTAAGATGGAAATGTTTCCAAGTTCCTCTATTCATCATTAAAAAGGACAAGTCTTAATGCATTCTTTGTTAAGATACACAATTTATACATAAATATGCATGCTGCTGCTGCTGCTAAATCACTTCAGTCGTGTCCAACTCTGTGCGACCCCATAGACGGCAGCCCACCAGGCTCCTCTGTCCCTGGGATTCTCCAGGCAAGAATATTGGAGTGGGTTGCCATTTCCTTCTCCGATGCATGCATGCATGCTAAGTCGCTTCAGTCGTGTCCGACTCTGTGCGACCCCATAGACGGCAGCCCACCAGGCTCCTCTGTCCACGGGATTCTCTAGGCAAGAATACTGGAGTGGGTTTCCATTTCCTTCTCCATAAATATGCATACATATGTATGCATAAAATGATTTATGTAGTACAATATATAATATATAAATCAGTTGGACTGATATAGGCCAAATCAGTGTTATTCTAGGTTGGTAAGGAAAGCATGCGAGAGGATCATAATTTTTAACAGGAATGTACTCATTACTTTTTTACACAATAAACAAAATGAACCAATTCTATGTAATACAGACTGACAACAAAACCATTATAAAAAATAAATTTAACAAACTAAGCAGATTTGTAAAACAGGAAATAAACCTTAACTACAGAGTTCCACCTCTCTCCATCTCCACACCAGCACTATCCAGCTGGGTTAAGGGCTGTCAGTTTTCTGCTTCTTACATTCTACACTGAAAGTCTAAAATGTAAAGGGTCAAACCTTTCAGAAATTAATTTCCCCTACCTAAATTCATCAAAAAAATTAGTCTTTTGAATTTGTCATTCTTTTAAAAAATTATTTGACCAAGGGAAGACTAAAATGCAGCAGAATGTATTAATTACTAAGGAAGTGAAGATAAGAATGCTGCCTTCATTCAAAAATTTCATTTATTACCACTAAAGAGATGATGCTGAAAGACTACGTTACCATAAGAAAATGCTACAGTAAAAAGTAATCAAAATAGTAGATTTTATCAAATGGTGAAGGTTAAAAAGATACATGATTTTCTTGGTTAACTACTCAGCTTGAACAAGACTTCTACATTTTGTGCATAATTCATTTAAGAATGAATAGGCTGACTATGTTCTGTTAAGAGTAAAGAGGAGCACACATCTAATCAGAGTAGTAATCATCTTTGTGGTTTTTTGAAGTTTCAAATAACTCAAGATATATCAAAGAATTATTAGCATATTAACAAATCTGTAGTTGGAAGTTTTAAAAACATTGCAGACCAGGATATGTCTTAACCACAAAACATCTGAGAATCAATAACTTAAAGAACCACATTCTACAAGTGCATAATTAAAGACAAGTCCTGTATCAGCTGGAGGGGCCTGGTATGTTTTGGCTAGATTAAAATGAACTCAGAAAATCTTCTCCAGCTTCATTCTAGTTAGGACCAATTACTCAAGTTCTACTCAGACTAGGTAGGGGGGAAGTTTTCATTATTTTTTATGGAATTTTATCATAACAAAAATCACCTTTTACTCAGATCTAGACATGGAATAGATCACAGAGATGAAAGTCATTATCTTGAAGACATCATATGAAGCAGCTTCCTGCTAAATTAAGAAAAGTGAAGTGCTTTCATTCCCATTTTACAAATGAAGCAACTTGAGTTTACAAAGGAAGCTACATAGAAAAAGTGACTGAAAAACCTGAAGGAGCACTAATTCTTCCAATCTGGTGTGTTAGTACTCTCATTCCAAATTCATCCTTGGTACTAATGTGCTCTGGCTGTACTACTTGAGTTCACAAAAGCATTAATGTTGTTTTTGTTTAGTTACTAAGTTGTGTCCAACTCTTGCAACCCCATGGACTATAGCCCAGCAGGCTCCTCTGTCCATGGGATTTCCCAGGCAAGAATACTGGGATAGGTTGCCATTTCCTTCTCCAGGGGATTTTTCTGACCCAGGGATTGAAACCACATCTCCTGCCTTGGCAGATAGGTTCTTTACCACTGAGCTACAAGGGAACCCCAAAAGCATTAATAGAGTTAGTTAACAAGGTAGCACATAGGGAAAGTCATGCAGCACAATCTATCTGAATTGATTTTAGCAGTCAGAATTTTCTCTTTCCAGCCCTCCTTTCTAGTCATCCAAAACTCCTAGATCTAGGGTTCACGCCATTGATCCTGAGCCTTTATCTTTTATGTGTACTTCTTTTAAGAGAAATCTACAAAATGATTAAGAAGAGATTATTTATTATGAAGAAACATTAAGCTTCCTCCATCTAAGAGTGTAACATATTTCCTCCTCTTCTTCATAACTTTCCATCATTGGCTCTTGGAAATTACATGCTTGTCTAGATAATTTGACTTTAAATTGCTCTGTCAGAAAGGATGAGTTTAATGATAACAAGATGTATATAGAACTCTCTCAAGAATGTTTCATTGTTTCAATTTCTCTTTTTTCAAGTATTTATGTTTTTAAAAATTTATTTTCTGAGTAATTCTATATGGTATAAATTCTTAAAATCTAAACAGATTCAAAGGCAGAAAAGAGATTCTACTTCATATCAGATCAACAAGAAATGGTCTAGCTCTGGGCTATAAAAAAGCACAATGGATTACTTGCTCTACACTTTAAAAAAAAAAAATAGTTCAGAATCCCTAAAGAATGATGATCCTAACTTGTATTGCTTCCTAATACAGAAACAACTTTAACGTGTGGCTTTGATTAAACAACAAGGGCAGTTCAAAACAATGACATAAGACATGAAAGGCTAAAGTTTCTGAAATCTTTAGCACGTTTATCATGTCCTGAAATAGATGGGCACAAAACAGATGAAGTGCAAGAGACATGTCCATCTCAACCACAAAACTGAACTTAGTGAAATTTGCCTGTTCTTGAGTGCAGTATACTTTTGCTTTTACAGCTCAAATCCTGTCAAAATAAGGTTTCTATGGAATTATGTCATAGATCATTACTGAGGCATTGGAAATCTTCAAATGTTCAAAGGGCTTATGAAATGGGACCTGACTTTATACTCTTTGAATCATTGAAAGGTAAAGAAAAGAAAAAAGTCTAGCTAATAAATAATAAGTAAGAGTATATTTACCCTCCATCATTCATTTTTCAAGGTGTCCCTATTTTTGTTACACTTTTTTGTTGTTGTTTGGTCACTAACTTATGTCTGACTCTTTGTGATCCCATGGACTGTAGCACGCCAGACTCTTCTGTCCTCTGCTATCTTTGAGGGTTTGCTCATATTCATGTCCATTGAGTCAGTGATGCTATTTAACCATGTCATCCTCTGCCACCCCCTTCTCCTCTTGCCTTCAATCTCTCCCAGTATCAGGGTCTTTTCCAATGAGTTGGCTCCTCACACAAGGTGGCCAAAGTATTGCTGCTTCCACTTCAGCATTAGTCCTTCCAATGAATATTCAGGGCTGATTTCCTTTAGGATTGACTGATTTGATCTCCATGCAGATTCCTTGAGAATCTCCAAGGGACTCTCAAAAGCCTTCTCTAACACCACAGTTGGAAAACATCACTTCTTCAGCACTCGGCCTTCTTTATGGTCCAGCTCTCACATCTATACATGACTGCTGGAAAAACCATGGTTTTGACTACGTGGACCTTTATCCTCATAGTGATGTCTCTGTTTTTTAATATGCTGTCTGAGTTTGTCATAGCTTTCTTTCAAAGGAGCAAGCATCTTTTAATTTTCTGGATGCAATCACCAACTAAGAAAATAAAATCTGTCACTCCTTCCACTTCTTCCCTTTCTATATGCCATGAAGTGATGGGAACAGATTCCATGACCTTAGTTTTTGATTTTATTTTTTTGGTTTATGGTTTTGTTTTTTTTTTTTTTTTCTTTAATGTTAAAGAAAATTCTGAAAGAGATTGGAATACCAGACCACATGACCTGCCTCTTGAGAAATCTGTATGCAGGTCAGGAAGCAACAGTTAGAACTGGACATGGAACAAAGACTGATTCCAAATCAGGAAGGAGTACGTCAAGGCTGTATATTGTCACCCTACTTATTTAACCTATAGGCAGAGTATAACATGGGAAACACTGGGCTCGATGAAGCTCCAGCTAGAATTAAGATTGCTGGGAGAAATATCAATAACCTCAGATACGCAGATGACACCACCCTTATGGGAGAAAGTGAAGAAGAACTAAAGAGCCTCTTGATGAAAGTGAAAGAGGAGAGTGGGAAAAGCTGGCTTAAAGCTCAACATTCAGAAAACTAAGATCATGGCATCCAGTCCCATCACTTCTTTGGAAATAGATGGGGAAACAGGAAACAGTGGTTGACTTTATTTTGGGGGGCTCCAAAATCACTGCAGATGTTGAGTGCAGCCATGAAATTAAAAGAAGCTTACTCCTTAGAAAGAAAGTTATGACCAATCTAGACAGCACATTAAAAAGTAGAGGCACTACATTGCCAACAAAGGTCCACATCTAGTCAAGGCTGTGGTTTTTCCAGTAGTCATGTATGGATGTGAGAGTTGGACTATAAAGAAAGCTGTTCAGTTCAGTTCAGTTGCTCAGTCGTGTCCGACTCTTTGCGACCCCATGAACCACAGCACGCCAGGCCTCCCTATCCATCACCAACTGCCAGAGTCTACCCAAAATCATGTCCATTGAGTCGGTGATGCTATCCAACCATCTCATCCTCTGTCATCCCCTTCTCCTCCTGCCCTCAATCTTTCCCAGCATAAGGGTCTTCTCAAAATGAGTCAGATTTTCGCATCAGGTGGCCAAAGTATTGGAGTTTCAGCTTCAGCATCAGTCCTTCCAATGAACACCCAGGACTGATCTCCTTTAGGGTGGACTGGTTGGATCTCCTTGCAGTCCAAGGGACTCTCAAGAGTCTTCTCCAACACCACAGTTCAAAAGCATCAATTCTTTGGCGCTCAGCTTTCTTTATAGTCCAACTCTCACATCCTTACATGACCACTGGAAAAACCATAGCCTTGACTAGACGGATCTTTGTTGACAAAGTAATGTCTCTGCTTTTTAATATGCTGTCTAGGTTGGTCATAAGTTTCCTTCCAAGGAGTAAGCATCTTTTAATTTCATGACTGCAGTCACCATCTACAGTGATTTTGGAGCCCAGAAAAATAAAGTCAGCCACTGTTTCCACTGTTTCCCCATCTATTTGCCATGAAGTGATGGGACCAAATGCCATGATCTTAGTTTTCTCAATGTTGAGCTTTAAGTCAACTTTTTCATTCTCCTTTTTCACTTTCATCAAGAGACTCTTTTGTTCTTCTTCACTTTCAGCCATAGGGTGGTGTCATCTGCATATCTGAGGTTATTGATATTTCTCCAGGCAATCTTGATTCCAGCTTGTGCTTCCTCCAGTCCAGCGTTTCTCATGATGTATTCTGCATATAAGCTAAATAAGCAGGGTGACAATATACAGCCTGGATGTACTCCTTTTCCTATTTGGAACCAGTCTGTTGTTCCATGTCCAGTTCTAACTGTTGCTTCCTGACCTGCATACAGGTTTCTCAAGAGGCAGGTCAGGTGGTCAGGTATTCCCATCTCCTTCAGAATTTTCCAGTTTATTGTGATCCACACAGTCAAAGGCTTTGGCATAGTCAATAAAGCAGAAATAGATGTTTTTCTGAAACTCTCTTGCTTTTTCAATGATCCAGTGGATGTTGGCAATTTGATCTCTGGTTCCTCTGCCTTTTCTAAAACCATCTTGAACATTGGTTCACGTATTGCTGAAGCCTGCCTTGGATAATTTTGAGCATTACCTTACTAGCATGTGAGATGAGTGCAATTGTGTGGTAGTTTGAGCATTCTTTGGCATTGCCTTTCTTTGGGATTGGAATGAAAACTGACCTATTCCAGTCCTGTGCCTGAGCACCAAAGAATTGGTGCTTTTGAACTGTGGTGTTGAAGAAAACTCTTGAGAGTCCCTTGGACTGCAAGGAGATTCTATCAGTCCATCCTAAAGGAGATCAGTCCAAAGTGTCCACTGGAGGGACTGATGTTGAAGCTGAAACTCCAATACTTTGGCCACCTGATGCAAAGAGCTGACTCATTGGAAAAGATCCTGATGCTGGGAAAGATTGAGGGCAGGAGGAGAAGGGGACGACAGAGGATGAGATGGTTGGATGGCATCACTGACTCAATGGACATGAGTTTGTGTGAACTCCAGGAATTGGTGATGGACAGAGAGGCCTGGCGTGCTGCAGTCCATGGTGTTGCAAAGAGTCAGACACGACTGAGTGACTGAACTGAACTGTTATCCTTACTATAATCCCATTACATGAGTAGCTTAAATATGACCATCTACACTTCTCAGGCACAGATCTAGAGTCATACAGGTAGTGATGGAAAAACGAGGAATTAAAACTCCAATATCCTTGCTCCTTTTCATTGCTTATCTTTTTTTTTTTTTCTTTGGTTGCCATTCCCCACACCATCAAAAAATAAATAAGCCCGAAATGGAGTCACTTATACTAGGCTATGCCACCAACTGCGGCTTAATATCTAACCTAATTGATACTTCAACCTCCCCAAGGGATGTAGTCTTAAGTGGTGATTCAGAATTTTCTGATCAACATTAATGAGGTAATCTGTCACATGGGAACTTTTCCATCCCCCATCCAAAGGAAGAGGTAACCCATCTAATAAGAACATTTTGCCCCCAAAAGGAGATGACCTAAATTGAAAAAAATCTCTTGCTTGGTTATGGCTTCTCTGTCTTCCCTTTCTGTGATTGTGGTTTTCACTCTGTCTGCCCTCTGAGGGATGAAGGTAAGAGGCTTGTGGAACCTTCCTGGTGGGAGGGAATGGCTGTGGGTAAAACTGGGTCTCTCTCAGGTGGGCAGGGCCATGCTCAGTAAATCTTTAATCCTATTTTCGGCTGATGGGAGGGACTGTGTTCCCTCCCTGTAGTTTGGCCTAAGGCCAATATGGTAGGGGTAATGGTGACCTCCTTCAAAAGGACTTTTACCAGCACACTTCAACTCCCAGGACTGTTGTAGTCAATGCCCCCGACCCCATAGCAAGCCACTGTCAACCCACACCTACACCAGAGACTCCTGAACATTCACAAGCAAGTCTGACTCAGTCTCTTGTGGAGTCACTGCTCCTTTCTCCTGGGTTCTAGGGAGCACACAATGTTTTACTGTGCCCTCCAAGAGTCTGTTTCCCTGTGGCTTCTCAGTCCTTTTGCCAGATTCCCAGAAATTCCCAGATTGGGAAATCTGTTGTGGGCCCTAGAACTTCTGCAACAGTGCAAGAACTTCTTTGGTAGAATTGTTCTCCAGTCTGTGGGTTGCACGCTTGGCAGTTCTATAGTGGCACTAATAGCAACCTCCTCCAAGAGGACTTATGCCACATGTCATGCCTCTCAGGTCGGCTGCAGCCAGAGCCCCGTCCCCCCAGCTGGCCACTGCTGACCCATGCCTCCACAGGAGACTCTCAAACACTCAAAGGCAAGTCTGGATCAGTGTCGGCCCTTTAAAAACCTATCCCTTTCTGTAGACTTCAAATTACTTGATGGGATGCTGTCTGATTTATGAACTGCTCAATTAAGTCAACTTGATTTTAAAAATTTACTTGGTTGAATTTTGTTTTGTAACACTATGTATCTATTCCTAGCCTGGTTCTTTTTTCTTCCTTTGTTCCCATATTACTATCCTTCATTTTGATTCCCATTATCTCTCTGACTCAATGAAGACCATTTGGGGTTAAAATACCCAATTCAATTTTTGATAGAAACCATTCAATAAGTCAAGAGCCTCTTGATGAAAGTGAAAGAGGAGAGTGAAAAAGCTGGCTTAAAACTCAACATTCAAAAAACTATGATCATGGCATCCAATCCCATCACTTCATGGCAAATAGATGGGGAAACAATGGAAACAGTGACAGATTTTATTTTCTTGGGCTCCAAAATCACTGCAGATGATGACTGCAGTCATGAAATTAAAAGATATTGACCCTTGGAAGAAAAGTTATGACCAACATAGACAGCATACTATAAAGCAGAGACATTACTTTGCCAACAAAGGTCTGTCTAGTCAAAGCTATGGTTTTTCCAGTAGACCTGTATGGATATGAGAATTGGATCAGAAAGAAGGCTGAGTACCAAAGAATTGATGTTTTTGAACTGTGGTGTTGGAGAAGACTCTTGAGAGTCCCTTGGACTGCAAGGAGATCAAATCAGCTAATCCTAAAAGAAATCAGTCCTGAATATTCATTGGAAAAACTGATGTTGAAGCTGAAGCTCCAATACTTTGGCCACCTGATGCAATCATCTGATTCATTGGAAAAGATCCTGATGCTGGGAAATATTGAAGGCAGGAAGAGAAGGGGATGAAGGAGGATAAGATGGCTGGATGGCATCACTGACTCGATGGACATGAGTTTGAGCAAGCTCCGGGAGTTGGTGATAGACAGGGAAGCCTAGTGTGCTGCAGTCCATGAGGTTTCAAAGAGTCGGACACAACTGAGTGATAGAACTGAGCTCAATAAATACAAATGAATTTGAATTATTCATATAATCAGCAATATTCATTCTCTTTTGCCTATTGTCTGTGTGTCTCTATAGAAATATCTTTAATTTTTCTTTATTTCTGCCTATTCTAGGGATATTCATCTAAAACAGCAAGAAGCCATGTCTTTTTGCAGAGTACAGTACTTGAAGAAAACCTCAATCCTTCCTTCAAACAGCATCTTTCAAAAACATTTTTTAAAACATCATCTCTTATCCCTAGGCAATGGGACAGCACTGAAAATACACTCTTGACTTCTCCAAACAGTTTGGAGTAAGAATTTTCATAGCAGGCTCACTGTTAAAGCATAGAGCAGATTTGTCCCAAAATGGCTCCAGTTCTATCTACCTCTGAAAATAGAAATTAAAGAGACAGAGGGGAAAAGCTCTTAAAAATCCACAGCATTAAGTAATTCAATTGAAAAAGAGATTTTACCTAACTGCAAGTTCTAATTAAAGTAGATTTCCACTTGGAATGGTTGTGTCTTCAAACAAAGGTGCTATTTTAATGAATACAAAAGGAAAGTGTTTTTACCTCCTTATACCGGAGAGCTATTAGTTGAGAAGAGCTTGGAAGGGAAGTGGGGGGTGGAGGGCACTCACACTTCACTGAATCTGGAATATATGCATATGTTCATGAAAATTTGGATTTACAATTTACCTTATTCTTTTCTTTGATTTAATACTAACAGATTTTTTTTTTAAGGAACCTGAATACTCTTCAGATATTTTAGGCTTTGAGAAGTGGTTCTCCCATTGCATCAAAACCTAACAGACTTTTAAGGTTAAGTCTTTGGGATCACTGTAAATGATAAGAAGAGGAGTTGTACCATGAGCCCACTGTAAGCCCATGCGTGTGTGTACTCAGTCACTCAGTTGAGTCCAGCTCTTTGCCACCTCCCCGGGCAAAAATACTGGAGTGGGTTTCCATTTCCTACTCCAAGGGATCTTCCTGAACCAAGGATGGAACCCATGTCTCTTATGTCTCCTGCACTGGCAGGCAGATTCTTTACCAGTGCGACACCTGGGAAGCCCAATGTGAACCCATTCTCATCATATTTTCACAGCACTTGAATATGTTAAGTCTTTGAAATTATACCTTTCCGATTTTAATCAAGTTACCTTGAACCACTGTAGCCACTGCATTGACCGTGGCCTTCAAAGACAAGTGTAGCTTTTCAAATAATACCTTTTAATCCATGCTCTGACTAAATTTACAATTTGTTCCTATACTTTTTCTTTTAGTACTGACAGAAAGCTCTCACAGGTTTTCCTCGCTTAACACCCCCAGTTTCCTTCTACTCTTTACACATTCTTAAGAAAATATTTTAGCTGCCAAAAGCATTCCCATTAGTGAAGACTTTAATAAAAATTAATTATAAATGGAAACTTGAATAAAAATTTTTTTAAAAAGAGGATCCCTTTTCTATTTTACCCTGAATTTAAAGAAAACTGCTTCTGTAACAGTATTTCAGATTTTTGGCAGCTCTTCTTCCAGTTACATTTAAATTTAAAGGAAGAAAAATTCATCTTTAATGAGATAGCATGGAAGCACTTCTGTGTAATCAAAAAGAAATTCATTTGTAAATGTGGAACTTGTTTGACAGAAGGGAAATTTTTAACAAAGCAGGTTCGACCTGTAAAGAAATATCCAATCCTTCAGAACTACTGTCTAAAAATGCACATACGGCATTCACTGTAGAGCTCAAACGTGCCCCGAGCACAGAAACTGAGAATACTAATCTAACTTACAAATGTAGAATTTAAGAAAGAAGTTTCACATTTTCTGCTGGAAAAGTCACTCTGGGGGTCAGGAAGACCATATTCTAAGAGAACATCTCTTCACTGGTCTCAGGAAAGGAAGGAAAGGAGGGAAGGAGGGGGAAGATGAAAAGTGACAGTCATTCTGCTCTATAAGTTTGCTTCTTACTTTATCATTCTAACACTCACAAATTGTGATGGATGTCCAGTCATGTTCAGTTCTACTAATAAATCTGTACAGAACAGGCAAGTGAAGCTTTACTATTTTTTAAAAAAGTTATGTTTACAAAAACAAATCTACAAACAGTTAATCTGTAAAGGTATTTATAACTCTAGGGGCAAATTTCAAAGTAGGAAAGCCATTCATAATGTTTTGATTTTTCTTCTAAGTGGCCACTTCATTTGGTCAACAAGCATTCCTCCAGGTAATCTATTAAGGATACAAAGTTGAATAAGACGCACCTCCTGCCCTTCATAGTTTCACTAATGTAAAGGAAGAGAATTGAACAAATCATGGCAGCAATGTAAGTGCTATAACCAAGGTAGGAATGAGGAACAAAGGTAAAAGCTTTTCTCTTCCCAAATACATCATGGAAGTCTTTCTAGAAATGGTAGCAGCACTATATAATGATTACAAGTGTGGACTCTGGAGACATACAGCCTGGGTTCACATTATTATCTCACCACTTATGAGCTCAGTGTCCTTGAACTGTCATTTAAACTCTCTGTGCCTCAGTTTCCTCTTCTTTAAAATGGGGGCAATAACAGTACTTGTCTCATAGAATGGTGTGATGATCAAATAAATCAAAATATGTTTAAGCACTTAGAAAAGTACCTTGTTCATAATAAGCATGTTAGGAAACCATTGACCAAAACTGTCCACCCTGGCCAGGCACAGTAATAACCACTTTGTGATTTGTTTCACAACAAGAGGTCTCAATAAGGAACACAGTGCTGCAGAAAACTAACCAGGAGAATTCTGGAGGGGTCAAAAGGAGGGAGGAGACACCAACCCATAACATGTCCTGCCAACCTCTCAGAAACCCTCATGCTAGAAACCATCCTGACCGAGAGAGGGCACATCTCCAGGATGGGAATTGAATCCAACCACATGCAGGCATAGGCAAGATGACTGGCCAGAGGAAAGCCAGAAGGCCAACCCCACCATGGTAAACCCTGAGACTTCAAGCCAAATGGTCGAGCAGTTCTGGGCTTCCTTACCCTGCTGCTGTCTGCCCTGGTTCCCCATCCCAAAGAAGTCTTTTGCTTTCTTATATGTGCATCTCCTCAGACAATTCCTTTCTAAGTTTAACAAGAGCCCACCAGCAGTCCCTGGAAGGAATCCCCCTGCTGGAAAATATAAGCACAAAAAATATAAAGTGCTATTACTATTACTTTGAAAATTGATTACACATCATCTAGGAAGAAAAATATACAGGGCATAGTGGACAGAAGGAGCAATATGTATAAAGCAGATTTTTATACAAAGAGAAAAAATGGTGTGTTTAGGACATTTCAAAGAGTTCAACCTGGCTGGAATATTGCATACACCTGGAGAAACGAGGAAAGATGACCCTGGAGGGATGGACAGGACATTTCATAAAGGCTTCATGTGACATGGTTAAAATATTTTAAAATAATTGAAAGATTTAAAGATTTACCTGGAAGGCCTTATAGGCACAAGAAATGTAGGTGTTAGATGTCGAAATTATGCTCCCCAAAATAGAGGTTTTAAGTGTAGAAATTTCTTTTAAAGTCTATGGTTTAAACTTGCGGGTTTAAACAACTTGTACTGATAAGCACATAATTAGATTGGCAGTTTCCATTTTCTCAAACAGTAACACATGTCTGACCCTTTGTGACCCCGTGGACTATAGTGCATCAGGCACCTCTGTCCATGGAATTCTCCAGGCAGAAGTATGGAGTGGGTAAGCTATTCTCTTCTCCGGGGGATCTTTCTGACCCAGAGATTGAAACCAGGTCTCTGGCATTACAGGAGAATTCTTTACCTTCTGAGCCACCAGAGAAGCCCAAAACCTACACAGTTAATTCTGAATTTAGCATTTTTACTGATATACTTTGGAGTATATCACTCCAAAGCTTCTGCTTTAAATCTCAGACAATTGTGAACAATAGACATATCCTGTGTTTATTTACAGCAATATTTCATTCACACACTAATTGTATTTCCCATTCATTTCTCCAAGTTCCTTTCCATGAGACTATGAGTGTTAGCTACAGAAATGTATAGCCTGATATATCAGGAAAGCTGTCAGAAATGGCCAGAGGGAGAATTTAAACTTAACATATATCTTAAATAATAATCCAGATATAATGCATGAGACAGGTGCTCGGGCCAGGTGCACTGGGAGGACCCAGGGGAATCGGGTGGGGGGGGGGAGTGGGAGGGGGGATCGGGATGGGGAATACATGTAACTCCATGGCTGATTCATGTCAATGTATGACAAAACCCACTGCAATGTTGCGAAGTAATTAGCCTCCAACTAATAAAAATAATTGAGAAAAAAATAAAAATAAAAAATAAATAGAAAAAAAAATAATAATCCAGATATAGACCCTTTAAGGGAGTCTGTGAGTAGAATTGTGAGATTCATTATCAACGTCCTGCTGCTGCTGCTAAGTCACTTCAGTTGTGTCCGACTCTGTGCAACCCCATAGATAGCAGCCCACCAGGCTCCCCCGTCCCTGGGATTCTCCAGGCAAGAACACTGGAGTGGGTTGCCATTTCCTTCTCCAATGCATGAAAGTGAAAAGTGAAAGTGAAGTCGTTCAGTCATGTCCAACTCTTAGCAACCCCATGGACTGTAGCCCACCAGGCTCCTCCATCCATGGGACTTTCCAGGCAAGAGTACTGGAGTGGGGTGCCATTGCCTTCTCCATATCAATGTCCTAGTTAGCATCTTATCAATAGTTCAAATTTAGGATAGAACTAAATCATATTTAGTTTTATCACATTTTTATGTAGTCAAGAAATAAAAAGAATGATCCACCTGTCTAACACTCATGAAATATTCCAGATTTTCTCTTGGATGCATCTAAAAATATCTTTAAGCCCTAAGCAAAAATAGTCCTTGCCAGGAAGATAGTTGAACACAAAATCACAACTCCTTAGGCAAAAGAATAAAAGGTCAAACCTCTGTCCTGTTGCACTGAAATCTGAAAGCCAAGGAAGAAAGAAAGATGGAATTTTCCTGAATATTTGAGATGATGCCACCTATTTGATTAACACTGAGAACCATTTTAGCATGATGCAAAATACCCACCCACACAAAAATTAAATTAAAAAAAAAAATAACTGGATGGTGGAGGAGTAAGTGGATGTGAAGTACATCTCTCTCCACGGATACATCAGGAATACACCTTCAGACACAGAAGTGCATGCAGAACACCAGCTGAGAGCGGACAGGAATACCTAACCAGAGGAAAAGAACACACAGAACCACACAAAACTCGGTAGGATGAAGGAACCAGGGGAAAAAACAGGAGTGTTAGTAGGACTGGACCTGCCCTCGGTGGGTGGGCGAACAGAAGCAGGGGTCTGATCCCCACATCAGGGCAATTGTCTGAGTCAGAGGAGAAACATTTAAGGCTGAGAGTGAAACAGCTGATCTGTGGTGGCCTAAATGGAATGAGAATCAGACAGTCCTTGCCACAGCCATACATACCCTGGACAAGAACGCTGGCCCTCTGAAAGGGGCAGCAGCTGGGAGCTGAAGTTTGGGGGTTGTGGAGTGATCCCAGGGTGAGGGCTGCTGTTGACTGTGGAGAGACAGATCAAGAGGATGTGAGGGAGGATATCCTGGTAATGCCGGTGGAGGAAAGCCAGGCAGCCATGGAAGCAAGGCAATACTGCTGAGTCACATGTAGGGGGTAGAGCCATCACCATAGCCTCTCTCTCCCCACAAGCCAGTATCTGCAGCTGAACAATAGAGAGGCTGGCCTGTCAAACTCCTGAAGCGCTGAACTATAGAGTAGGACCCCAGCCAGGGGGCCCCCTCTATGTGCCTGACACCCTGAACAACAGAGAAGGACCCCCAGGCAATGGAGCCCTCTAAGTGTCTGAACCAGTGGAGCTACAGAGGAAGACTGGCCAAAGAGGTCTTCTGATTGCCAGCTACAAGAGGCTTGAAAAAAGACTCTGATAGGGCCATGACTCCTGCGGTGGAGGCAGTCCCTGTCCCAGCACACTAGGTGCCGCCAGGGTCCCTGCAAGCCAAGCAGCTGCACCACCGTCACGCTCAGCTCTCACTGGGCAGAGCTGCCACAGGCAAAAAAGTCTTGCGTCTGTGCCTGCAGGGTCGCTTTGGTCGTGACCCTGTAGACTGGCCTACCAGGCTTCTCTGTCAGGGAGAGGGGGGTCTCCAGGCAAGAATACCGGAGCATATTGGCCAATACTCGTTGCCATCCCCTTCTAGAGCACTGTATTTCCTGCTGCCCCAGCCACCAACTCCCCTGAGTACCTGGTGCTGCCAGAACCCCTGCGACCCAAGCAGCTGCACCACCTCCACACCTGGCCCTCACAGGGGCAGACCCAAGTCCTCCAGGGCAGCCTCAGGAGCTACACCCCAGTGGATGACCCACACACAGAGGTGGAAATAAAACCACAATTGAAACCCAGGGGCAGTGTGGCTAAGGAAGAAGACCCAAAACCTTCCACCAGCTGTACAAGCTGCAAATTAAATCCACATGATCAATTAGGCAGACTCTGTGTCTATGGAATATATAACGGATCATTGAGAGCTCCCACAAAAGAAAAGGCAAGAGTTCTGATAGATGTAAACATTGGAGGCAAGAACACACAGGAGTAGGACCAGATTAGAATCTGAGCTGCCCCCACAGCAGATCCAGAGATTAGCACAGTGTTGGAGGGCATCCTAGGGAGGTGAGGTGGGTTGTGACCCAGCGAGGGAAAGGACCCTGACAGCAGTGACTCAAGAAAAACATGTATTCTTCTTATATTTTGACTTGTTCTGTAGATTCCTTTGGATGTTTTGTTCTTTTCTTTCTCTCCCCCGCCCCCCGCCCCCCGCCCCATTGTAGTTGTCAATCTTATTGGCGCTATGAAATCTAATTAAGCTTTTGTGCTTTTTTATTCTCTCCTCAGTTACCTTTTTTATTATTATAAACCTCATATTTTATTGTTATTATAAACCTCTGCCTCTACATTGGACTTTTGCAGTCCTATGGAGTTTTCTTTTTTTTTCTTTTCCTTTTTTTAACTTTTAATTTTTTAACCCAGTTATTATTTTTTCTATATTCAGCCCTTTGCTTGCTTCTCCTACTGTTCTTTTCCCCTTGCAGTTAATCTTTAATGTATATAAATATTATTTATCTACCTCTAATTAACTTTACATAACTATTTTTTTCTTTCTTTTCTTTCTCTCCTTGCCTCTCAACATATTTGTTAGTTTTATTTTCATTGCTTTATTCCCCAATTGGCACCTTGCTTTAGTTTTGTTTTCCAGTTTATTCTTTAGTTAGCTTTGTTCTGGTAGATATAATTTTTGGTTTCCTTTGTTTACTGGGTCAATCTATTGTACTTTATTTTTGTTGGACTGTTTTGATTTTGCTTAAGGGTGTATATGTGTATATTCAGTCACACTTTTATTGTTTTTATAAACCTCTGCCTCTACATTGGGCTTTTGCAAGTCTGTGGAGTTTTCCTTTTTTTTTTTTTTTTTTTTCCTTTTTTCTTTCTTCTTCTGCTTTTTTTCTTTTCTCTTATTATAACTTTAATTTTTTTAAACCAATTATATTTTTCTACATTTATTCCTTTGTTTGTCTTTCCCACTGTTCTTTTCCCCTTGCAGTTAATCTTTAGTGTATATAAATTTTCTTCATCTACCTCTATTTAACTTTGCATATCTATTATTTCTTTATTTTCCTTCTTCCCTTTCAACTTATTTGTTAGTTTTATTTTCATTGCTTTATTCCCTACTCAGTAACTTGCTTTAGTTTTGTTTTCCAGTTTGCGCTTTAGTCAGTTTTGTTGTTAACTGGTTAATAGATTTTTTATTTCCTTTGTTCACTGGGTCAAGCTACTGTACTTT
Source organism: Cervus elaphus (assembly GCF_910594005.1). NCBI lineage: Eukaryota > Metazoa > Chordata > Mammalia > Artiodactyla > Cervidae > Cervus > Cervus elaphus. The sequence goes on along the minus strand of NC_057825.1, from coordinate 68,219,169 downwards.
ATTTTTGTTGGACTGTTTCTACTTTGCTCATGGGTGTATATGTATATGTGTATGCTCCATTATTTTAATTATTATCTGCCTGATTTTGTAACTGCCATTTGTCTGGGGTTTGTCTTTGGTTTCTTATTTGGGGATATTTGTTTTAATCTCAATTAATGCCATAATAAACCACTTGTGGAATATTCATTCCTGACCAGAAATCAAGCCCTGAGCCTTTAGAGTGGGAGCACTGACTCCAAGACCCTAGACTCCCAGAGAACTAATCCTAGGGGGTATCAAACAGTGAGAAATCACACAAATGAAACCACACGAATACAAGATCCAGCATCACCCAACCACCAGTAGCATCCTGTGCATGACACCTCATCTAAACAACAAATAAAACAAAAATACAAACACAATCATCAGCAGACAGGATAACCACCTCACTCAGCCTTGCCCATCAGAGGAAAAACAAGCAAGCAAACAAACAAAAACGCAGCACAAATCTCGCCCTATACAAGGCTTACATAAACCACTGGACCAACCTCAGCAGGGCAGAAACCAAAAGGAAGAAATAATTCAACCTTCTTCAAGGAAGGGTTTCAACTTCCCTTGAAGCCTGGGAAAAGGAGACCTCAAGCATAATAAGTTAAAAAAAAATAACAATGAAAAGGCTGAGAAATACTACACAAATGAAGGAAAAAAGTAGAAACACAGAAGTCTAAATAAATGAAAAGGAAATAGGCAAACTACCTGAAAAAGAATTCAGAATAATGATAGTAAAGATGATTGAAAAGCCTTGAAAGCCTTGAAAATAAAATGGAGAAAATGCAAGAATCAATTAACAAAGACTTAGAACAATTAAAGAATTAACATACAGAGACAAACAATACAATTACTGAAATTAAAAATACTCTAGGAGGAATCAATAGCAGCATATCTGAAGCAGAAGGATGAATGAGTGAGCTGGAAGATAAAATGGTGGAAATAACTTCTGCTGCTGTTGCTGCTGCTGCTAAGTCACTTCAGTGGTGTCTGACTCTGTGCGACCCCATAGACGACAGCCCACCAGGCTCCCCCATCCCTGGGATTCTCCAGGCAAGAACACTGGAGTGGGTTGCCATTTCCTTCTCCAATGCATGAAAGTGAAAATTGAAAGTGAAGTTGCTCAGTCGTGTCCAACTCTTAGTGACCCCATGGACTGCAGCCTACCAGGTTCCCTGTCCATGGGATTTTCCAGGCAAGAGTACTGGAGTGGGGTGCCATTGCCTTCTCTGAATAACTTCTGAAGAGCAGAATAAAGTAAAAAGAATGAAAAGAGCTAAGGACAGTCTCAGAGACCTCTGGGACAATATCAAATGCACCAACATTCGAATGATAGGGGTCCCAGAAGAAAAAGAGAAAAAGAAGGGGTATGAGAAATTTTTTAAAGAGATTATAGTTGAAAATTTCCCCAACATGGAAAAGGAAATGGTCAATCAAGTTCAAGAGGTGCAAAGAGTCCCATACAAGATAAGTCCAAGAAGAAACACACCAAGACACATAGTAATCAAACTAACAAAGATTAAACACAAAGAAAGAACATTAAAAGCAGCAAGGGAGAAACAACAAGTAACGTACAAGGGAAACCCAACATGCTGAACAGCTGATCTTTCAGCAGAAACTCTGCAGGCCAGAAGGGAATGGCAGGATATATTTAAAGTATTGAAAGGGTAAAATCTACAACCAAGATTATAGCACCCAGCAAGGATCTCATTCAAAATTGATGGAGAAATAAAAAGCTTTTCAGACAAGCAAAAGTTAAGAGAATCTAGTACCCCCAAACCAGCTTTACAACAAATGTTAAAGGGATTTATATAGTCAAAAAAAAAAAAAAAAACAAGAGAAGCAAAAAGATCTACAAAATCAACCCCAAACAATTAAGAAAATGGCAATAGGAACATATATATATCAAAAATTACTTTAAATGTAAGTGGATTAAATGCTCCAACCGAAAAACACAGACTGGCTGAGTGGATACAAAAACAAGACCCATATATAGGCTGTCTACAAGAAACCCACTTCAGACCTATAGACATATAGACTGAAAGTAAGAGGATGGAAAACTATATTCTATGCAAATGGGGAGCAAAAGAAAGCTGGAGTAGCAATCCTCATCACCAGACAAAATAGACCTTAAAATAAAGAAGATTACAAGAGATAAGGAAGGACACTACATAATGATCAAGGGATCATCCAAGAGAAAGACATAAAAATTGTAAATATCTATGCACCCAACATAGGAGCACCTCAATACATAAGACAAACACTAATGGATATACAAGGAGAAATTGAAAGTAACACAATAATAGTAGGAAATTTAACACCCCATTCACGATGGACACAATGGACAGATCTTTAAAACAGAGAATTAATACGGAAACACAAGTATTAAATCATACATTAGATGAGAAGGATCTCATTGATATCTTCAGGACATTCCATCCAAATGCAGAAGAATACACCTTCCTTCAAGTGCACATGGACTATTTTCCTGGATAGACCACATCTTGGGTCACAAATCAAACCTCAGTAAATTTAAGAAAATTGAAATCATATCAAGCATCTTCCACAACGCTATGAGATATCAATTACAAGAAAAAAACTGTAAGAAACACAAACACATGAAGACTAAACAACACATTTCTAAATAATCAACAGGTTACTGAAAAAATCAAAAGGGAAATCAAAAAATTTCTAGAAACAAATGAAAATGAAAACACGACAACTCAAAACCTATGAGATACAGTGAAAGCAGTTCTAAGAGGGAAGTTTATAGCTATACAATCCTACACCAAGAAACAAAAAAACAAAAAAACCATCAACTAGACAACCTAACTACACCTAAAACAACTGGAAAAAGAACAACAACAAAAAAAAAAAACCCAAAATCAGTAGAAGGAAAGAAATCATAAAGATCCAAGCAGAAATAAATGAAAAAGAAATGAAAGAAACAATAGTAAAGATTAATAAAAATAAAAGCTGGTTCTTTGAGAAGATAAACAAAATTGACAAGTCTTTAGCCAGACTCATCAAGAAAAAGAGAGAAGAATCAAATCAACAAATTAGAAATTAGAAATGAAAAAGGAGAGGTAACAACAGACAATGCAGAAATACAAAGGATTATAAGAGACTATTATGAACAACTATATGGCAATAAAATGGATAACATGAAAGAAATGGACAGGTTCTTAGAAAAGTTCAATCTTCCAAGACTGAACAAGAAAGAAATAGAAATTATGAATAACCCATCACAAGCACTGAAATTGAAGCTGTGATCAAAAATATCCCAAAAAACAAAAGCCCAGAACCAGAAGGCTTCACAGGAGAATTCCATCAAACATTTAAAGAAGAGCTAATGCCTAGCCTTCTAAAACTCTTTCAAAAAATTGCAGAGGAAGGAACATCCAAACTCATTCTATGAGACCACCATCACCCTGATACCAAAATCAGAAAAAGACAACACACAAAAAAAGAAAACTACAGGCCAACATCACTGATTAACATAGATGTAAAAATCCTCAACAAAATTTTAGCAAACAGAATTCAGCAACACATCAAAAAGCTCATACACCATGAGCAAGTTGGGTTTATTTCAGGTATGCAAGGATTCTTCAGTATATGCAAAGCAATCAACATGATACACCATATAACAAACTGAAAAATAAAAAAACATATGATCATCTCAATAGATGAAGAAAAAACCTTTGATAAAATGCAGCACCCAGTTATGATTTAAGCTCTTCAAAAATGGGCAAAGAAGGAATATACCTCAATATAAAAAGGGCCATATATGATAAGCCCACAGCAAACATTATTCTCAATGTTGAAAAACTGAAAGCATTCCCCCTAATATCAGGATCAAGACAAGAGTGTCCACTTTCACCACTATTATTCAACATAGTTCTGGAAGTCCTAGCTACAGCAATCAAAGAGGAAAAGAAATAAAAGGAATCCAAACTGGAAGAAGGAAAGCTCTCACCGTTTGCAGATGACATGATACTGTACATAGAAAACCCTAAAGATAGTATCAGAAAATTACTAGAGTTAATCAGTGAATTCAGCAAAGTTGAAGGATACAAAATCAATACACATAAATCACTTGCATTTCTATATACTAACAACAAAAAATCAGAGAGAGAAATTGAGGAATCAATACCCTTCACCATTGCAATAAAAATAACTAAATATCTAGGAATAAACTTACCTGAGACAAAAGAAATGTACACAAAAATTAAAGTCACTAATGAAAGAAATCAAAGATGACATAAACAGATGGAGAGATATTCCATGTTCCTGGGTAGGAAGAATCAATATTGTGAAAATGACTATATTACCAAATGCAATCTACAGATTCAATGAGATCCCTATCAAACTCAGTTCAGTTCAGTTGCTCAGTCGTGTCCGACTCTTTGTGACCCCATGAATCGCAGCACACCAGGCCTCCCTGTCCATCACCAACTCTCAGAGTCTACCCAAACCCATGTCCACTGAGTCAGTGATGCTATCCAACCATCTCATCCTCTGTCATCCCCTTCTCCTCCTGGACTCAATCTTTCCCAGCATTAGGGTCTTCTCAAATGAGTCAGCTGTTTCCATCAGGTGGCCTAAGTATTGGAGTTTCAGCTTCAACATCAGCCCTTCCAATGACCACCTAGGACTGATCTCCTTTAGGATGGACTGGTTGGATCTCTTTGCAGTCCAAGGGACTCTCAAGAGTCTTCTCCAACACCACAGTTCAAAAGCATCAATTCTTCGGCACTCAGCTTTCTTTATAGTCCAACTCTCACATCCACACATGACTACTGGAAAAACCATAGCCTTCACTAGATGGACATTTGTTGACAAAGTAACGTCTCTGCTTTTTAACATGCTGTCTAGGTTGGTCATAACTTTCCTACCAAGGAGCAAGCATCTTTTATTTTCATGGCTGCAATCACCATCTGCAGTGATTTTGGACCCTAAAAAAACTACCAATGGCATTTTTCACAGAACTAGAACAAAAAATTTCACAATTCGTATGGAAACACAAAAGACCCTAAATAGCCAAAGCAATCTTGAGAAAGAAGAATGAAGCTGGAGGAATCAACCTTGCTGACTTCAGATTATACTACAAAGTTACAGTCATCAAGACAGTATGATACTGGCACAAAAACAGAAATACAGACAAATGGAACAAGATAGAAAGCCCAGAAATAAACCCATGCACCTGTGGGTACCTTATTTTTGACAAAGGAGGCAAGAATATACAATAGGGCAAAGACACCCTCTTCAATAAAAAGTGAAGTCACTCAGTCGGTGCTGGGAAAACTGGACAGCTACATGTAGAAGAATAAAATTAGAACACTTTTGCCAGAGTCCAGCCCCGGCGGAGTCCAGTAGTTACCTTCAGATGAGCAGCATCAGCAAAGAAAAGAAAGCAAGTCAAGTCTTGGTTGAGTGCAGAATCAAGACTACTTTGTTCTTTTATATCAGTGCTTATATACCCTAAAACCAATAATCCTTTAAAGAGGTTTAAGGAAGGGGGGAATGGTAAGATTGTACCAGGTGCATAATCACGGGTTACATCATAAATAATTTTCCAGAACAATCAATGCCTACACATAACTTTTAAACAATTCAATAGCAGCAGCTAGTCAACTGCGAAAAGCCATCTACAAACCTTATCTTGGGAAGCTCGGGCCTGGGCAGACTTAGCTCTGGTATGTAATCCTAAGGGTCAGAGGTCTCATGAATTCCCTCCTGATCACACCCTAAGGAATCTTCTCAATCTCTTAATGGACCCTTATCTACTTTTGCTTATGGGATAGATAGGCCTGTTGCTAGCAGATTTTGTTTTGTGCTAGAAGGGTTTTTGTGCAATCATAAGCATTCCAGATTCTAAACTGGCAATCATAATTCCAACAGAGCCAGAAGAGGCAGGATATTCTGTGTAATATTTTCCTTACCTCTGGCCTGTTTATTGGGGTCCATGTGCCCCTAGGGACTGTGTTGCTGCCATGCAAAGGTTTCAAGGAGAGATTTTAGTTAAGAGTCAGACTAGTTTTTAGCGAACATAGAAGAACATCAAGCATCAGAAGATGAAAGGACGAAGGCCTGAGAGTAGATGGTGGGGCAGTCCCAAGAAACCCCCAGAGGTCCGGACGCCTTTGTGTGCCAGCTCCTTGGACTCAGACCTTGTCACAAGCGGGGTTTCTCTCGCTGGCTCCCAACACACTTCCTATCACCATACACAAAGATAAACTCAAAATGGATTAAAGAGCTACAGAAAGAGCAGAAACTATAAAACTCTTCGAGGAAAACATAGGCAGAACACTTGATGACATAAATCAAAGCAAGATCCTCTACGTCCTAGAATAACAGAAATAAAAACAAAAGTAAACAAGTGGGACCTGACTAAACTTAAAAGCTTTTGCACAGCAAAGGATAATAAGCAAGGTGAAAAGACAACCATAAGAATGGGAGAAAATAATAGCAAATGAAACAACTGACAAAGAATTAATTTTCAAAATATACAAGCAGATCATACAACTCAATACCAGAAAAACAAACAACCTAATTAAAGAGTGGGAAAAAGACCTAAACAGACATTTCTCCAAAGAAGACTTACAGATGGCTAAAGATGCTCAACATCGCTCATTATTAGAAAAATGCAAATCAAAACTACAATGAGATATCACCTCACATCAGGCAGAATGGCCATCAACAAAAAGTCTACAAACAATAAATGCTGGAGAGGGTGTGGAGAAAAGGGAATGCTCTTGCACTGTTGATGGGAATGTAAATTGATACAGCCAGTATGGAAGATGGTATGGAGATTCCTTTTAAAACTAGGAATAAAACTACCATATGACCCAGCAATCCCACTCCTAGGCATATACCCTGAGGAAAACAAAATTGAAAGAGATACATGTATCCCATTGTTCAGCGCAACACTATTTACAATAGCTAGAACATGGAAGCAACCTAAATGTCCATCAACAGATGAATGAATAAAGAAGTTATGGTACATATACACAATGGAATATTACTCAGCCATAAAATGGAATGCATTTGATTCAGTTCTGATGAGGTGAATGAACCTAGAACCTATTATACAGAGTGAAGTAAGTCAGAAAGAGAAAGATATAGTATTCTCACTCATATATACAGAATCTAGAAAATTGGTACTGAAGAATTTATTTACAGGGTAATAATGGAGAAACAGACATAGAGAATAGATTATAGACATGGGGAGAGGGAAGGAGAGGGTGAGATGTATGGAGAGAGTAACATGGAAACTTACATTACCATATGTAAAATAGATAGCCAACGGGAATTTTCTGTATGGCTCAGGAAACTCAAGCAAGGGTTGTGTATCAACCTAGAGGGGTAGGATGGGGAGGGAGACGGGAAGGAAGTTCAAAAGGGAGTGGATATATGTATACTGATGGCTGATTCATGTTGGGGTTTGACAGAAAACAAAATTCTGTAAAGGAATTATCCTTAAATAAAAATAAATTAATTTTAAAAAATAAAAAAAATTTAAAAATTTGTTTTTAAACTTGAAAACAGACATTGTATGTTTGTATAAATGTATAAAATTACTGCTATTAGATCAAGTCACTTAGAAAATCAAATGGAAACATCTGGAAAGAAATAAGGAACAGAAATATATTGTTTCCCCCAGACGAGTAGTTAATGTCTCAGGACCACTTTACATTATTAACAATTATTAACAACCAAAAAGAACTTTGGTTTTGTAGGTGATATGTATTGATGTCTACTATTAATATATTAGATGTTTTAAATATATTTAATAATTTATATGGAAATAGCCATAATAACCAATGACAGGTTAAACACATTTTTTTAATAAAATGTGGCTTTATTTTTAAAACATAAAAGTAGTGAGAAGAAAGGTATTGTATTACAGCTTTGCAAATATCTTTTAATAGGCTCAATAAAGGCTACTGAATTCTCTATTGCAGTACGGTCTTTTGTTTAAAAGACATGAAGAAAGGTTAGTTGAAAGGGGAAATATTTTAACAGCATTTTCAGATAATTTTGGATATTACATATGCATACTAAGTCCAAAGTGTACAAATGGTAGTTTCTTAAAGTTTAGCTGCAATGTGAAATTTGGAACTATGTCACTGAATTTTGTATACTCATACTTATGTTAAAATCACTTTTCTATCTTGTTATTTCAAATGGATCTTTTACTTATGCACGCTAAGTCATGTCCAATTCTTTGCAACCCCATGAACTGCAGCATGCCAGGCTTCACCGTCCATCACTATCTCCCCAAGTTTGCTCAAACTCATGTCCACTGAGTCAGTGATGCCATCCAACCATCTCATCCTCTGTCATCCCCTTCTTCTCCTGCCTTCAGTCTTTCCCAGCATCAGGGTCTTTTCCTATGAGTCAGCTCTTCACATCAGGTGGTCAAAGTATTGGAGTTTCAGCTTCAGCACCAGTCCTTACAATGAATATTCAGGGTTGAATTCCTTTAGGATTGACTGGTTTGATCTCCTTGCTGCCCAAGGGACTTTCAAGAATCTTCTCCAGCACCACAGTTTGTAAGCGTCAATCCTTCAGCACTCAGCATTCTTTATCATCCAACTCCCATATCCATACATGACTACTTGGAAAAACCGTAGCTTTAACCATACAAACCTTTGTCAGTGAAGTGATGACTCTACTTTTTAATACACTGTCTAGGTTTGTCATAGCTATTCTTCCAAGGAGCAAGCTTCTTTTAATTTCATGACTGCAGTCACCATCCACATTAATTTTGGAGCCGAAGAAAATGAAATCTGACACTTTCCACATTTTCCCCATCTATTTGCCATGAATTGATGGGACCAGATGCCATGAGCTTAGTCTTTTAAATGCTGAGTTTTAAGCCAGCTTTTTCACCCTCCTTTTTCGCCTTCATCAAGAGTTTCTTTAGTTCCTCTTCACTTTCTGGTACCTTCTATTAAATAATATAAAAATCAAATTCATTAATACATCACCAAACTCACCAAAAAATCTTCAATTATTGGGAATCTATCAAGCTTACAATAACAAATACAAGTTTTCCAAAATTCTAATTTTCACTTGAAGTCTCAAATTTCATCACTAGTGAGTATTGTGTATGGAAGAAACAGCCTCATTTCATTTATTCTCATGAAAATAGCTGACTAAATGTCCAAGTTTGATAGTTTTTCTGTCTGTATTTCAAAAATGGTGTTCCATAAGTGGCTATTGCAGCTGGCAACTCAATCATACAAATGCTTCTTCTAAAGACAATTCACATATTTCAGTGTGCTTTATCCATGTATTCTATTTTTAATATAAAATATTAAAAAGACATTTACTCAGGGACCAAATTTTAATAAAATATTTATTACTGCTTTGTTGAGAACAATCTTTTTTTTAATATATAATAGTGCAAGTATGGTGGTGGAGAATGCAGTTTAAAGCTACAGCTTTGATTTACAATTAAGGTATGAACAGTTTTGTCATTCCTTTTTCACCATTGTATAAATATCAATTCAGGAAAAATAACAAATAACATCTTATCAAAGGGTCTCAGAGACCCCAGGTTTTGTGGACTACAATTTAGGAACAGCTGTTCTAGCCCTTCTGTTCTTCAAATGATTCCTATAACTTCAAATCCCCTTAGTTTCCCCTAGTATCTCCCTTGTCTATATACAAAGCCTATCAAGGTTGAAAGTGATGGCAGTCAATCCTAGCTTCTCTACTGCCTGAAATTTATCTAAGAGTTAACTTCATCCCATTGTAATTGCTAGCAAGTAGATCAGACTGATGAATAAATTCGTAGTCAGTGTTATTTTTATCTGTAATATTTACTTCTACAGAAACTACAAAACTAAACCATACCAAGAAAATGATTAAAGTTTCCACTTCTGGATGAATAACCAAAAAATTGAAAGCAGAGTCTCAAAGAATTAGTTGCTTACTCATGTTTATAGCAGCACCATTCACAATAGGCAGGAGGTGGAAACAATACAAATGTCCATCCACAGAAGCATGGATAAACAAAATATGGCATGTACATACAGTGGAGTATCATTCAGCCTTTAATAGGAAGGAAATTCTGTCACTTGCTACAAAATGGATGAGGACATTATGCTAAATGAAATAAGCCAGGCACAAAAAGGTAAATACTATAAAATTCCACCTACATGAGGCATCTAAAGTAATCAGATTCACAGAAACAAGAATGGTGGTTGTCAGGCGCTGAGGGAGGAGGGAAAGGGGAACTGTTTAGTGGCCATCAAGTTTGGAAGATGAAAAAGTTCTGGAGATGTGTTTCATAAAAATGTGTGTACTTAACACTGCTAAACTGTACACATAAAAATGGTTGAGACTGTAAATTCCATGTCTCTCACCACAATAAAAAAATGTCAATTATATTTCTAAATACATCATACACTAATGTTCAATATATGTTTCCATTTATATAAAGTACAAAGAGAGGGGGAAAAAACTGATCTAAAATATTTAAAGATATATATTTAAAAGAAAGAAAGAAAAAAAAAGAAAGAAGGAAGGAAAACTACAGATATAATTATCAATAAGGTCAAAATCAAGGTTAGCTTTAGTGTGGAGAGAGGAGTTGTAATCAGGAAAGGACCGAGAGTAGCTTCGGGCAGGCTGGCGATGTTCTGATTCCCAACCTCTGTGGCACAGACAGGGTTATTTGTATTATAACAATCTGTTAAGGGTAAATCTATGTGTTATGCATTTTTCTGCCTGTGTGTTATTTTTTTTTTACCACCAGAACAAAAAAAAAAAAAAAATGAAAGAAGGAGACCGAGGCACTGAGACCTTGTAAGTTTTTCTGTCTTCACATAACTTATAAGTGGCAAAGCTGAAGAACTCAGGTCTCTGGACCACAGGGCCCATTTTTGTAGCTAGTTAATGGGTACAAAATTAAGAAATAAACCTCGAGTCATGAAAACTAAGGTCTGAAAGTATTAGACTGGAGAAGATCACAATGACATGTAAAGATAATCCAAAATACAATTTGCAGAAGCCAAACAACAGCTCAGTTCAACAAGCATCGGCTGAGCTTATAAAATGAGCCAGACCCTACACTAGATATTGAAAATAGAGAAATAAATAAGATGCGTTCCCAGCACTTGAGAGTTTTGTAATTTAGTGAGACAGATATATCAGTTTATCATTACAACACAGTGCGGTCTCTCATAGCCTGGGAGGTCTTGTGTGGGGTGGAGGGGGTGAGGAATGGGGACAGGACTGTGGGAGCTTCAAGAACTCTTATTCTGTGAATAAGTTAGAAATGAGTTGGAAATAGGAAAGAGTAGAAAGGGTCTTTCAGGCAAAGAAGATAACATCAGCAGAACTGAAATCAAGAAAACCCTCAGTATTATACATATTGCAGAAACATGATGTGTGAGATAGAAAATGGTCAAGACAAAGCTGGAAAGATTTGGACAAAGATCCATTTCTCCCTGCCACCTACCAAGTTACCAGCTAATAAGGAACAGATAACATTATGCCTACAACTAGCTCTGAGGCCTTGGGTATGTCATTTCCTCTGTCAGAGCCTCAGATACCTTATTAAAGAGGGACCTTGAATTATTAATGGATAGCCTCCAAGGTCAGCCACTCCTGGATCTGATTCCAAAGTTTCATGAAGCAATGCCAAATCTGGCAGTCAGTATCATTAAACACTTCTGCGAAAAAAAGAAACTAAGAGATCTATCCTACATAACTCAGAAAAACTGAAAACTCAAGCAAGGAACCAAAAATGAGAAGATATATAAACTGCCTCATCAAATACAAAGATTACTAAATGCAAATCAAAACTATATAATGTATAAAATGCCTCAGACATAGTGGTAATATTTTTTCAATGTTTACCCTACATCAGATGCTTTACCAGTATTATTTCATTTAATCCTCAAACACCTCTGAGACTGACCTTCTTGCCTTGATTTTAAATAAGAAGAGTTAGAGTTTTGGGATATTAAAAAACTTATCCAAAATCCTCATGAAGAAGATAGGAGAGCTGAAGTTGTGCAGGTTTGTCTGCTTTAAAGCTAGTTCCCTCAACTTTCCTAATATATTAGGATTCCCATAAAAGTAAGTGGAAAGAACATGCTATTTCTTGAGAATCCATATACTCAATTTACATAAGCCCAATATCACCACTCTCAATTCTATGTAATATTTATGCTTCACTTTGCATGCTTAGAAGATGTAAAAAACATGACAATGATAGCTTTTAGCAATTGAATTACTGTTTATCCAGAAATTATCTGTTCAAAATAAATGAAATTATATTTACAACTACCCAGGCTGTACAGAAAATGCTTTTAAGCAGCCCAAAATGCTTTTAAGCAGTCACTGTAAGTTTATTCATGTGTTGAAATAAGCACTGAAACACTAACACAAAAAGAACAAATGGATTATGCTGAGATTAAATTAAGAGTCTCCTTAAAATAACAATCCCCAAGGCAGTCATAGACACTAACAAATCCATTTCTCAAGGAAGGAAAATAAAGATCCTGAGACCTCGGCTGTTGCTATTGAACAGAAAAGCAGATAATCAAATGAAATAAGGCATTTCCAGTGACTGTTCGCAGGAGAGGTGACCGCTTGGTTCAGAAATTAGCTATTCTCTATCTTTAGATAAAAAATGGTTTCCCCCTAAATCTAACGTAAACATTTAATTCTGTGCAGGCCTTTTGGGGTTTTGATCAGCTATTGGTTTATGATGAGCATGACAAAAGGAAGAGCAGTGAACGCCACAGCAACAGCAATGAGACAGGAACAGCACAGAGCAGTTCAAACTTCGTCTGAATGCCGCTCTCGAGCTTGACTGTGCGTCAGAATCCCCCGCAGGGCTTGTGAAGCACAGCTGAGTGCACCTCACCCCCGACCTCTGACCTCACCCCCACACACCCAGGCTTCTGATTCAGTAGTCAGGAGAGGAGCCCAAGAACTTGCATTTCAATTACCTTCACTGGCAATGCACTCTGTGAACCACATCTATACCTGGTTTTGGAAGTGAAGTTATAAATTTCCATGTGGATTCATTGTTGATAGGGACTATCCTTCAAGTGTGTGGTGGACAGTTAACAGACAGATTGCTTTGATTATTTGCTAAATGTAAAATTGTTGTTGTGTTGTTTAGTTGCTAAGCTGAGTCCAACTCTTTTGTGACCCCATGAATTGTAGCCCACCAGGCTCCTCTGTCCATGGGATTTCCCAGGCAAGAATACTGGAGTGGGTTGCCATTTCCTTCTCCCATGCTGACCCAGGGATTGAACCCATGTATCCTGCATTGGCAGGTGGATTCTTTACCACTGAGCCACCAGAGAAGCCCAAATGTAACTCTAATCAAACTTTAATCATTGGTAAGATTAACAGTTAATCTTACTGTTAAGCTTAGTCAGAATTCTGTTTGCATTTTTGTTATAAATATGTAATAAAAAATCATAGCATCTATTGAGAAGCTATTGCATGCCAGGAACTATGAAACTTATCTTAATATCTAGAATTTGATTTAATCTTAATTAAAAATCTAATATACAAATTTCATTATTATTGTTATTCCCAGTTATAATAATAAATATTCTTAGAGAGGTGAAATCACTGCCAAAGTTCACACTGTTAGTAATTGATGGAAGCAAACTTCAACCCAGAAGTCTGACTCCAGAGCTGGAGTTTTATTTTGCCTCATAGTCTATGGCCTCCTGAATAAATAGCACAGTGACTATCAGCAGTGAAAATTATCATCTCTAACTCTAAACTGATATGTGAAACTCTAAAACCAAAACATGAAATAATTTATGAGCATAGGCACAGAATTGCACAGGATCCCAGAGCCACTGTACCAAAGAATGCATCGTGGTTAGGCCACTATAAATTTTAAAAAGGAGAACTTGGTGTATAAAAAGTTGATGGAGCTGAATTAGCCATTCTTAGGGCAGGTTTCTTTCCAAGATTTTTTTCCATTTTCACTAAATGTTAAAATTCTATGTTAAATGAAACTCAACCATGAGAGCAAAATGATGCCTAGGCAGTGGGAGTAAGGAAACGTTCAAAGGACATAGGAAGCTGAGTCATGTTCAAGATTAAAGTCACGTTCAATATTAAAGCCTGCAGTATTTCAAGGGAATACTAGACTCCCAGAAGTTGGATATAGTGCAAAGATATGACATCAAGGCTAGACATAACCAGGAGTCCAAGCAACAAACAGATAGGTATCAGAGAGATGCATCGACATATATCAGCCTGTGTTGTAGATAGAGAAAAACTGGGAAGCAGTACTAAAAACAAACAAACAAAAAAAACCAGAAAGCTTATTTTAGGAATTAGAATACATAGAGATAAGCTATGTCTCAGGAGAAAGTGATGAAGTATCATTGATATAAACTAGAAGGACTAAATTCCAAGGCAAGTGAAAACAAGATTCCCAGGGAAAGTTAAAGTAAGATTCATGGATATCTCCACCTGGGAACTTATTAGCCAGCACCACAGATCCTAACTTTTGTTGGGAAAAACAACAAGGTATTAGGGTTGAATCTTGCCAGATTAGAAAGACAAAATGAGCCAAGAAATGCAGGTGGCCTCTAAAAGCTGGAAAAGTCAAGGAAATAGGTTCTCCCCAAGAGCCTTCAGAAAAAAATGCACCCTTCTTGATACCTCAGCTTTTAATCCATGGAAATTTATTTCAAATTTCTGATCTCTAGAAATATAAGAAATTAATTTGTGTTGTTTTATTCCAGTACATTTGTGGTGATTTATTCTAACAGCAAGTGGAAACAAAAAATAAGGAATAAATAATTTGATAAGCAGAAATATGGGTAAATACAATAGAATTCATTCTTCTCTAAAGTTCTAAATTATGTTTGATGGTTGAAAAAAAATTATAACTATCTAATGTGGTTCTAAATGTATATAAAAGAATAAGATAATTTTATTATAAACATATAATGGTAAGTTAACAGATACCATAATTGTTTTTATATATTTATAAAGAAGGGAGGAGAAACAAACTGTAAAGGGAAGTAAGGTTTCTATATGGCACTTAAACTGGCAAAGTGATTACACCAGTAGATTCTTATAACATTTTGTATGTGTAATGTTATATCTAGAGCAACCACAAAAGAACTATATAAAGAGAGATACTCAAAAACACTATAGATATTGATATATTTTGTTAATCTCTTATTAGTTATCTTATTCACATTCTGTAGGTTGTCTTTTTATTTTGTTAATGGTTTCCTTTGCTGTACAAAGACTTTTTAAGTTTCATTAGGTCCCATTTGATATTTCTATTTCCTTTGTCTTAGGAGACAGATCTAAAAAATTATTACTACAATTTACGTCAATGAGCATTCTGTCTATATTTTCCTCCAGGAGTTTACAATTTCTGGCCTTACATTTTGGTCTGTAATCCATTTTGAGTTTATTTCTGTATATGGTGTTAGAGAATGTTGTATAATTTCATTTACATGTAGCTATACTGTTCTCCTGTGTCATCTATTGACTCTTTTCCAATGTATCTTCTTGCCTCCTTTGTTGTAGATTAATTGACCATGAATGCATGGGTTTATTTGGGGCTTTCTGTCCTGTTCTATGTGTTGATCTATGTGTCTGTTTTTGTGCCACTACCATTCCGTTTTGACTAATGTAGCTTTGTAGTATTGTCTGAAATTAGGCAGTATGAATCTTCCAGCTCTGTTCTTCTTTCTCAAGATGGTCTTTTGTGTTTCCATACAAATTTTAAAATTATTTGTTAGTTCTTTGAAACAATGCCATTGGCATTTTGATAGAGATTGCACTGAATCTAGTTCCAAAGAATAGCAAGAAGAGTTAAGAAAGGCTTCTTAAGTGAACAATGCAAAGAAATAGAGGAAACAATAGAATGAGAAAGACTACAGATCTCTTCAAGAAAATCAGAGATACCAAGGGCATATTTCATGCAAAAATGGTCACAATAAAGGACAGAAATGGTATGGACCTAAAAGAAGCAGAAGAAATTAATAAGAGGTGGAAAGAATAAATAGAAGAACTATACAAAAAAGTGTTAATCATCTGGATAACCATGATGGTGTGATCGCTCACCTAGAGCCAGACATTCTGGTGTATGAAGTCAAATGGGCCTTAGGAAGCATTACTATGAACAAAGCTAATGGAGGTGATGGAATTCAAGTTGAGCTATTTCAAATCCTAAAAGATGATCCTGTTAAAGTGCTGCACTTAATAGGCCAGCAAATTTGGAAAACTCATCAGTGGCCACAGAACTGGAAAAGGTCAGATTTCATTCCAATCCCAAAGAAGGGCAGTGCCAAAGAATGTTCAAAAAACTGCACAATTGCATTCATCTCACATACTAGCAAGGTCATGCTCAAAAATCCTTCAAGTTAGGCTTCAATACTATGTGACTCAAGAACTTCCAGATGTAAAAGCTTGATTTAGAAAAGGCAGAGGAACCAGAGATCAAATTGCCAACATCCGTTGGATCACAGAAAAAGCAAGAGAGGTCCAGAAAAACATCTATTTCTGCTTTATTGACTATGCCAAAGCCTTTGACTCTGTGAATCACAACAAACTGTGGGAAATTCTGAAAGAGATGGGAATTCCAGACCACCTGACCTGCCTCCTCAGAAACCTGTATGCAGGTCAGGAAGCAACAGTTAGAACTGGACATGGAACAAAGGACAGTTCAAAATTGGAAAAGGAGTATGTCAAGGCTGTATATTGTCACCCTAAATATTTAACTTATATGCAGAGTACATTATGCAAAATGCCAGGCTGGATGAATCACAAGCTGGAATCAAGGTTGCCAGAAGAAATATCAACAACCTCAGTTATACAGATGATACCACTTTAATGGTAGAAAGTGAAGAAGAACCAGAGTCTCTTGATGAAGATGAAAGAGGAGAGTGAAAAGTTGGCTTAAAACAACATTTAAAAAACTAAAATCATGGCATCTGGTCCCATCATTTCATGGCAAATAGATGGGGAAAAGATGGAAACAGTGACAGACTTTATTTTCATGGGCTCTAAAATCACTTTAATAATAATAATTCTTTCAATCCAAGAACATGGTATATATTTCCATCTGTTTATGTCATCTCCAACTTCCATCAGTGTTTTATAGTTTTCTGAGTATTACTCTTTTACCTCCTTAGGTAGGTTTACTCCTAGGTATTTTGTTCTTTTTGATGCAATGGTCAATGGATTTACTTCCTTAATGTCTCTTTCTGATATATAAATGGCTCATACAACTCAACAACAAAAAAACAAAAACAACAATTTAAAAAATGGGCAGAAGACCTGAATAGACATTTTTCCAAAGAGGACACACAGATAGATGGCCAACAGGCACATGAAAAGATGCTCAGTATTGTGAATCATTAGGGAAATGCAACTCAAAATCACAATATCACCTCACATCTGGATAGCTATTATCAAAAAGAGCACAAATAACAAATATTGGCAAGGACATGGAAAAAAAGGAACTCTTGTGTACTATTGGTGGCAGTGTAAAGTGGTGGAGCTGCTCTGGAAAATAGTATGGAGATTTCTCCAAAAATTAATTAAAATTCAATTCAATTTAATTCTAATTAAATTTAAAAATTAATTGATGAGTCATTATCATATGACTCATCAATTCCACTTTCAGTATAAATTGAAAAGAAACAAAAACACTAATTCAAAAAGATACATGTGCATCCCAATATTTGTAGCAGTATTATTTACAACTGCCAAGATATGGAGGCAACTTCAGTGTCCAACAACAGATGAATGAATAACAGGATGTGGTATGTAGATATTTACATATAAATGTATATGTATACACAATGGAATACTACTCAACTATAAAAAGGGTGAAATTTTGCTATTTGTAATGAAATGAATGAACTTGGATGGTATTATGCTAAGTGAAGTAAGTCAGATAAAGAAGGACAAATGGCATATAATAGCATGTACACGTGGAATCTAAAAAAGACAACAAACTAGTGAATATAACAAAAAAGAAACAGACTCACAGAAGCAAATGATTGGTTCCCAGTGTATAGGAGGAAGGAGGGAGGGGCTATACAGGGGTAGGGGTTAAGAGGTACAAGGAATTATGTACAAAATAAGGTACAAGGCTATATTGTACAATGCAAGGAATATAGCCAATATTCTGTAATAACTATAAATGGAGTAAAACCTTTAAAAATTGTGAATCGTATTATATACCTATAACAAATAATATCATACATCAGCTATAGTTCAATTTAAAAAATACTATAGATGAATCAGAATGGAATTCTAAAAAATGTTCAAGTAAACCTTGTGAGGCATAAAAATAAGGGAAAAAACAAAAACAAATAACAAACAGAAAACAAAAATTTAAATATCAGACTTCAACACCACCAACCAATAATACCTAATCAGTACTTATAGAACATTCCACCCAACAAAAGGTGAATACACAGTATTTTCCAGTAAATATAGCCCAAGATACACCATATACCTGGCCATAAAACAACCTTTAACAAATTTAAAGCAATTGAAATCATACAAAATGTGCTCCCTGACCACAATGAAGTCAAATTAGAAATCAGTAAGAGAAAGATGACTGGAAATTAATGAACACATTTATAAATAATCCATTAGTAAAAAGGAAGTTTTAAGGGAACTGAAAACATACATTAAAATGAATGAAAATGAAAATTTAATGTATTATAGTTTGTGGCACACCATTAAAGCAGTCCTAAAGCAAAATTTCTATACTAAATACATAGACCAGAAGGGCGTCCTAGGTGGCACGGTAGTATAGAATCTGCCTGCCAATGCAGGAGGCACAAGAGACACAGGTTTGATCCCTGGGTCAGGTAGATCCCCTGGATTAGGAAATGGCAACCCATTCCAGTATTCTTTCCTGGAAAATTCTATGGACAGAGGAGCCTGGCTAATGTAATATCAGCAAATATAATGTAACAAAAACTATAAAAGGAGTTAAACACCAAGACCAAGTGGGCATTATAGGGGAATACAAGGCTAATTCACTATTGAAAACTAATCAATGCAGTCTACCATATTAACATGCTAAAGAAGAAAAAATACAATTCTATATTCAGTGAAGAAAAAATATTTGAGATATAATTCAATTATGTCTAAACCAGGGAAAAGAGGGAGAGAAAAAGTATTTGACAAAATTTAACACCCATTAAGAAATGTCTCTTGAGAGTAGGCTGCCCTGGTGGCTCAGATGGTAAAGAATCTGCGAGCAATGCAGGAGACCCCTGTTTGAGCCCCTGGGTCAGGAAGATCCTCTGGAGAAGGAAATGGCAACCCACTCCAATACTCTTGCCTGGAGAATTCCATAGAGAGAGGACCCTGGCAGGCTACAGTCCATGCGGTCACAAAGAGGTGGTCATGACTGAGTGACTATCTCACAATAATAATAATAATATCTCACAATAACTGAGTGACTCACTCACAATAATAAAGACCCACAGAAAAATGAGAATAGAGAGTAACATTCTCAACTGATGAAGATAAGCTACAAAAAGCCTACAGTAAATGTTACACATAACAGCACAAGATTTACATGCTTTTCTGCTAAGATTGGGAACAAGGTAAGGATGCCCACTCTCATTGCTCCTCTTAACATGACTAGAAATAATGAATTTCTAATTATTATATTAGGGAAATAAAAGGCATACAGATTAGAAAGGAAGAAATAAAACTATCCCTATTTGCAGATGACATGATTGTCTATATTGAAAATTCCAAGTAATTGACAAAACAAAAGCCAGAAACAAAAAAACTACCTCCTAGAACAAATAAGTGAATTCGGTAAGACAACAGGATGTAAGATAAACACACAAAAATCAAGAGGATGTCTACATTTTAGGAAAGGACATGTGAACAACAAAATTAAACATAATACTACCAATCACCAGAAACATAATACTAAGCTAGGTATAAATCTAACTAAATATACTAAAAATTACTAAATGCTGATGAAAGAACTCAAAGAGTATATAAACAGAGATGTGTTCATGGATTGTTGTTGTTTAGTTGCCTATCCGTATCAAACTCTTTGTGACCCCACAGACTGTAGCCCACCAGGCTCCTCTGTCCATGGGATTTCCCAGGCAAGAATACTGGAGTGGGTTGCCATTTCCTTCTCCAGGGCATCTTCCTGACCCAGGGATCAAATGTGCATCTCCTGCATTGGCAAACAGATTCTTTACCACTGAGCCATGAGGGAAGCCCCGTTCATGAATCAGAAACCTCAAAATAATTAAGATGTCTATTTTCTTCAAACTAATACGCAGGTTTAATGCAATTCCTTAAAAAAAAAAAAAACTCAGCAAATATCTTGTAGATCTAGACAAGTTTATTTTAAAATGTATATAGAAAGGCAAAGGAACTAGAATTACTAAAACTATTTTGAAAAGAGAATAAAATGAAAGAAATCTCTCCAACAGATTTCAAGACATCACATAGCTACACAAAATCAGACAGTATGGTTTTGCCAGTAGGACAGACACAGATCAATGAAAACCCAGAAGCAGACCCACTCAAATACATCCAACTGATTGTTGACAGAGATGCAAAAGTAATTCAATGTAGAAAACAGCTTTTTCATAACAAAAGGGGCATTCAAAGGCAAACAAAAATAAAACTTGACCTAAGTCTCATCCCTTGTACAAACATTAACTCAAGATGGATCACAGGATCAAGTATAAAAAACACAACTACATGGCATTTAGGAAAAAAATATAGGAGAAAAAGGACCCTAGAGCTAGGCAGATTTCTTTCAACTTAACACCAAGAATACAATCCATACAGGGAAAAGCTGACAAGTTCAACTTCATCAAAATAAAAATATTTACTCTGTGAAAGAACTTGGAGAAAGAATGAAAAGACAAGATACAGCCTGGGAGAAAATATGGGCAAACCACATATCAAAAGAAAAACAACTACTGTATAAAATATATAGAGAACTTTCAAATCTCAACAGGAAAAAAATACTCAAAGAAAGCTCATTAAAGAAGACATACAGATGGCAAATACACATATGAAAACATGTTCTATATTATATGTCATCAAGGAAATGCAGATCAAAACAACATTAAAACTCACATATTAGAATGGTCAAAATCCAGGATAAGGATGACACCAAATACTGGTGAGGATGTGGAGCAACAGGAGTTCTAATGGGTTACTGGTGAGACTGCAAAATGGTACAGCCATTTTGGAAGGCAATTTGGTGGTTTCTTACAAAACTAAGGGCTTCCCTGGTAGCTCAGCTGGTAAAGAATTCACCTACAAAGCAGGAGACCCCAGATCAATTGCTGAGGAAGATCCCCTGGAGAAGGGTAAACACATTCTCACTGGTACGATTCATTGATTGCACACTTTGGTATTCACCCAGATGAGCCACTTAAGTCCACACAAAAATCTGAACACAGATATTTATGGCAGCTTTATGCTTACTGCCAAACCTTGGAAACAAACAAGATGCCCTTCTGTAGGTGCATGGACAGACAAACTGTTGTGCATCCAGATGATGAAATACTATTCAGTGTTAACAAGAAATTAAGTCTTGAAAAGACATGGAGGAAACAATACACGTGACAAATCTGAAACCAATCTGAAAAGGCTACATACTATAGGATCCAACTATGTAACATTCTGGAGAAGGCTAAAGCATAGAAAGCAAAAAGAAAAAATCAGTGGTTGCTAGAGGTTAGGGGTGAGAAGGATAAACAAGTGAAGTACAGAAGGTTTTAGGGTGTTGAAAATACTGAGTGATATAATGATGGATACACGTCACTATACATTTGTCCAAACGTACAGAAGATCTCATACCAAGAGTGAACCATAATGCAAAGGAGGGACTTTGGGTGATGATTATGTATCAATGTAGGATCATCAGTTGTAGCAAATGTAACACCCTTGTGGGGGGTGGGGATGCCAATAAGAGGGGAGGCTCTGGCTGTGTGGCAAGTACAAGAGAAGTTTCTCTACTTTCCCTACAATTTTGCTAGTAACATTACATTTCACTTTTTTAAAAAAAGTCTTAAAAACTCCAGTTAGAAAATAGGCAAAAGACATTAATGGGTATTTCACCAAAGAGAATATCCAGATGACAAACACATAAAAAAGAGGCTCAACGTGGAGCTATTAGGGAATGCAAGTTAAAACCACAGTGAAATGCCATTATACCCCTATCAAAATGGCTAAAATGAAACATACTGACAATACCTCATGCTGGTGAGGATGCAAAGAAAGTGGATGACTCATACACTGCTGGTGGCAATCTAAAATTAGTACAACTGCTATGAAAAAGATTGGCAAGTTTAAAAAAAAAAAAAAACTAAAGTTGCAACTACCATACTATGCAGCAGTTGCATGACTGAGTAGTCATTCAGAGAAAAAAGACTGTTATTCACACAAAAAACCTTACACAAATGTTACAGCAGCTTTATGCATAATAGCTAAAAACTGGAAATGTGTTTAAGTGGGTCAATGATTAAAACTAACTTAATCATTAAAACTAATGATTTAGGCTGTGATAATCTCCATACCACAGAGTACTTCTCAGTAACAAAAAGGAAGAAACTGCTGCATGCAATAAGCAGGTTGAATCTACAGAGAATTATCCTGAATTAAAAAGCCAATCTCAAAAGGATACATAGTGTATGATTCCTTTTATATAAAATCCTTGAAATGATAAAATTATAGAATGGAAGGCAGATTAGAGGACCCAAAAGGTAAAGGAAGGTTGGAGATAGAAGGGAAGTGGGTGTGTCTATAAAAAGGTCAGTTTGAAGGATTTTCAACTTCTCTGTCTTGACTGTATCATTATCAATATCCTGGTTATCATAATACACTAAAGTCTTGCAAGATGTTAGTTACCATTGGAAAAGTGGGAAAGGATACAAATGGCAAGTTCAGATTCCCTATCCCACTTCCAAAGAGACTCATTCACACAGTCTGGAATGGGATTTGGAAATCTGCATGTTTAATCACGCCTGGTGATTCTGAAAGCATGGTCCATAGACTGCAGTGAGATGAGCACTCAAATTTGATGCAATATGCCTCCAACTGAATTGCTTCCTATAAATCAGCTCTGCTCAGACTAGTATAATATTTGGAAGAAAGCCAAACCTCTAGGAAGCAGAATTGCCACATCCAAGCTCTATTCTGTCACCAATCAGCTGTTTTCCAATATCCAAACTACATGGCAAAGGGCCTCCTCCACAGAGAACAGTTCTTGGTGTGAGGACCTGACTAAAAGAATTGGATCTTGCAGGCATTCCTTTAACAATGCATTGGGGAACAGCCATGGCATATCATATCCTAAAAATGTGAAAAGTGTGCTATGGTCTCCTTTGTGAATATAATTTATGCAAAAAATAATTTGCTGCAAATGCTGTGCAGATAACAAAACAGAAAGTGATGCTGCCACTCCTCACATTTCAGTGAATCTTCACTTGCTCCTCAAAAGGAAAAATAAAATTACATCTTCACAAAGTGAGTTTCTCTTTTAGATGGGTAATGAGGAGAGAGAATGTATTCTAATCTTGTCAAGCATTTAGGTGTAATTAGAGACAGGCTACTTTATGAAAAGGAATGTCAGTCTAGTCAAAAAGGATGAGATCTATATAAAGCAATACAGTAGCTAGAAAACAAACCAAAAAAAAAAAAAAGACTCAAAGGAGAATAATTGAGATTATTTTTGAATTTGAAAACATTTACTAGCTACACATTGCCTAAATTGCTTGCAGATCTACTGCCTTGGTTTCTCTTTTGATTGGAATTATCAAGTTCATAACACAATTTTAAATCAGAAATGATACACCAGACTTCTGAACATTACCAGGAACCAGATTTCTCCCTCTCCAGGCCTAAAGATAGTCTGATTGGCAATAGCCAAAGGGGAATGTACTGATCAAGGAAAGCAGAAATGTATTGGATTAAATAATGAATGCACAAAATGTATTTGACTAAAGAGTCTTTAAAAGAAAAGGCAGGGCTTCCAGGGTAGCACAGTTGTAAACAATCCATCTGCCAATGCAGCAGACACGGGTTCGATCCCTGATGTGGGAAGACCCCGCATGCCATGGAGCAACTAACCCATATGCCACAACTATTGAACCTGTGCTCTAGAGCCTGGGAGCCACAGCTACTGACCCCAGGCACTGCAGCTACTGAAGCCTGGTCGCCCTAGAGCCTGTGACCCACAACAAGAGAAGCCACCACAAGAAGAAGCCCACACACCACAGCTAGAGAGTAGCCCCCTCTCTCCACAACTAGAGAAAGACCACAAAGCAATGAAGACCCAACACAGCCAAAAAATAAATAAATAAATAAAATTATTTTTTAAAATAAAAGGCATAGTTACAAGACAATGCACATTTGGGGATAGTGTGCATGTTTCTTTTACAAAATTTTGATGTTTTCTATCTGTAGAATTAGATAAGTATGATTCAACCCTACAGAAGAAAAAGTGTCTTGGTCAATAGATCCTTAAAGGGAATTAGACATGAAAAAAAGAAGCAAGCGTTCAGTTCTGACATCCCTGTAATCACAAGTGAAAAAATAAGTATGGAGGATATGCTAATACAGAGGACCATGACCAGGATCATATAAGGAAAGAGTTTCATTGTCAATCAGAAGACTTAAAAGGATGGATTGTGCCAGTGAATTTTGAGACTTTGGGGCAGGGTGCATGCCTCCCATTAGCAGTCTGTTAATAGTATGAATAATCCAAGAGTTTTTGAGTTTAAATGGCTTTGTCTGTCCTGCCTAGCTGCATCTCTGACCCAGAAATGACAGGGACAACTCTCCTGGTGGATTTCACAGGCTGAGTTGTATTGCTCCCTGTTGAAGTCAGAAGTCTACCTGATCAAGAAAAGAAGGAACAGACAGGATAGGTTAGTGAAAGGTTGTTGCTGAACCACGAAAGGCACCAAGATTCTTGGCCACTGGAGGAGAAGAATTCAATCTGGGGCCAGAGACAAGGCTTGATCGCTCAGAGCTTTTGTGTAATAAAGTTTTAGTAAAGTATAAAAGACATAGAGAAAGCTTCTAACACAGATGTCAGAAGGGGGCAGAAAGAATACCCCCCTGCAAGTCATTCAGTTCAGTTCAGTTCAGTCACTCAGTCATGTCCAACTCTTTGTGACCCCATGAATCGCAGCACGCCAAGCCTCCCTGTCCATAACCAACTCCTGGAGTTTACTCAAACTCATGTCCATCGAGTTGGTTATGCCATCCAGCCATCTCATCCTCTGTCGTCCCCTTCTCCTCCTGCCCCCAATCCCTCTCAGCATCAGGATCTTTTCCAATAAGTCAACTCTTCGCATGAGGTGGCCAAAGTATTGGAGTTTCAGCTTCAGCATCAGTCCTTCCAATGAACATCCAGGACTGATCTCCTTTATGATGGACTGGTTGGATCTCCTTGGAGTCCAAGGGACTCTCAAGAGTCTTCTCCAACACCATAGTTCAAAAGCATCAATTTTTCGGCACTCAGCTTTCTTCACAGTCCAACTCTCACATCCATACATGACTACTGGAAAAACCATACCCTTGACTAGACGGACCTTTGTTGGCAAAGTAACCTCTCTGTTTTTTAATATGCTATCTAGGTTGGTCATAACTTTCCTTCCAAGGAGTAAACGTTTTTTTAATTTCATGGCTGCAGTCACCATCTGCAGTGATTTTGGAGCCCAAAAAATAAAGTCTGACACTGTTTGCACTGTTTCCCAATCTATTTCCCATGAGGTGATGGGACCAGATGCCATGATCTTCACTTTCTGAATGTTGAGCTTTAAGCCAACTTTTTCACTCTCCTCTTTCACTTTCATCAAGAGGCTCTTTAGTTCTTCTTCACTTTCTGCCATAAGGGTGGTGTCATCTGCATATCTGAGGTTATTGATATTTCTCCTGGCAATCTTGATTCCAGCTTGTGCTTCTTCCAGCGCTTCTCATGATGTATTCTGCATATAAGTTAAATAAGCAGGGTGACAATCTATAGCCTTGACGTACCCCTTTTCCTATTTGGAACCAGTCTGTTGTTCCATGTCCAGTTCTAACTGTTGCTTCCTGACCTGCATACAGGTTTCTCAAGAGGCAGGTCAGGTGGTCTGGTATTCCCATCTCTTGAAGAATTTTCCAGAGTTTATTGTGATCCACACAATCAAAGGCTTTGGCACAGTCAATAAAGCAGAAATAGTTGTTTTTCTGAAACTTTCTTGCTTTTTCAATGATCCAGCGGATGTTGGCAATTTGATCTCTGGTTTCTCTGCCTTTTCTAAAACCAGCTTGAACATCTGGAAGTTCACAGTTCACATATTGTTGAAGCCTGGCTTGGAGAATTTTGAGCATTACTTTACTAACGTGTGAGATGAGTGCAATTGTGCGGTAGTTTGAGCATTCTTTGGGATTGCCTTTCTTTGGGATTGGAATGAAAACTGACCTTTTCCAGTCCTGTAGCCACTGCCGAGTTTTCCAAATTTACTGGCATATTGAGTGCAGCACTTTCACAGCATCATCTTTCAGGATTTGAAATAGCTCAACTGGAATTCCATCACCTCCACTAGCTTTGTTCTTAGTGATGCTTTCTAAGGCCCACTTGACTTCACATTCCAGGATGTCTGGCTCTAGGTGAGTGATCACACCATCGTGATTATCTGGGTCATGAAGATCTTTTTTGTACAGTCCTTCTGTGTATTCTTGCCACCTCTTCTTAATATCTTCTGCTTCTGTTAGGTCCATACCATTTTTGTCCTTTATCGAACCCATTGTTGCATGAAGTGTTCCCTTGGTATCTCTAATTTTCTTGAAGAGATCTCTAGTCTTTCCCATTCTATTGTTTTCCTCTATTTCTTTGCATTGATCTCTGAGGAATACTTTCTTATCTCTCCTGGCTATTCTTTGGAACTCTGCATTCAAATGGGAATATCTTTCCTTTTCTCCTTTATTTTTTGCTTCTCTTAGTTTCACAGCTATTTGTAAGGCCTCCTCAGACAATCATTTTGCCTTTTTGCATTTCTTTTCCATGGGGATGGTCTTGATCCTTGTCTCCTGTACAATGTCATGAACCTCCATCCATAGTTCATCAGGCACTCTGTCTATCAGATCTAGTCCCTTAAATCTATTTCTCACTCCCACTGTATAGTCATAAGGGATTTGATTTAGGTCATACCTCAGTGGTCTAGTGGTATGAAAAGGCAAAATGATAGGATACTGAAAGAGGAACTCCTCAGGTCGGTAGGTGCCCAATATGCTACTGGAGATCAGTGGAGAAATAACTCCAGAAAGAATGAAGGGATGGAACCAAAGCAAAAACAACACCCAGTTGTGGATGTGAGTGGTGATAGAAGCAAGGTCCAATGATGTAAAGAGCAATAGTGCATAGGAAACTGGAATGTTAGGTCCATGAATCAAGGCAAATTGGAAGTGGTCAAACAGGAGATGGCAAGAGTGAATGTCGACATTCCAGGAATCAGCAAACTAAAATGGACTGGAATGGGTGAATTTAATTCAGATAACCATTATATCTACTACTGTGGGCAGGAATCCCTTAGAAGAAATGGAATAGTCATCATGGTCAACAAAAGAGTCCAAAATGCACTACTTGGATGCAATCTCAAAAATGACAGAATGATCTCTGTTCATTTCCAAGGCAAACCATTCAATATCATGGTAATCCAAGTCTATGCACCAAACAGTAATGCTGAAGAAGCTGAAGTTGAACGGTTCTATGAAGACCTACAAGGCCTTCTAGAACTAACATCCAAAAAAGATGTCCTTTTCATTATAGGGGACTGGTATGCAAAAGTAGGAAGTCAAGAAACACCTGGAGTAAGAGGCAAATTTGGCCTTGGAGTATGGAATGAAGCAGGGCAAAGTCAAATAGAGGTTGGCCAAGAGAACGCACTGGTCATAGCAAACATCCTCTTCCAACAACACAAGAGAAGACTCTACCATGGACATCACCAGATGGTCAACACCAAAATCAGGTTGATTATGGTCTTTGCAGCCAAAGATGGAGAAACTCTATACAGTCAGCAAAAACAAGACCAAGGGCTGACTTTGGCTTAGATCATGAACTCCTTATTGCCAAATTCAGACTTAAATTGAAGTAGGGAAAACCACTAGACCATTCAGGTATGCAAGTCTTTAGCTGGATGTTATATAGCTACTAGGAGTCTGCTAATTAAAGAAAGGAAATGTCTCAAAATTCAGAGAATGGCACCAGGTCCCTCACACACAAGATGCATTTTGAGATAATCTTGGCACCAGGGGAGTCATCCAGGGCCATAAAATGATTGACATGAATCTTGAAAAAAGGCAGATTCCCATACAAATGTATAGTTTCATTAACATAGATTAGGAGAACAATGTATAAGTATAACATACTGGTTTGTCAAGTCAGTTCTGAGCCTTTAGGGGGAATTGACTTGAAGATAGTCTGGGATAAATACATAGTACATTAACATAGCTTAAGACAAACATTTCCATTTTAAAAAAAAAGCATTGGTTAGCTCAAGGTTTGAGAAAAGTTAAGTTCAGGTGGAACCAGGTGTCATTATGGCAACACAGAATTTTAAGAGAAACCTCTTTTTAAATTTGTATAAAGAAGGGGAAAAAATATAACACTAGTTTGTTTCTTCCTGCCGCTTAAAAGAGAGATAAAAATTGTCTGACACTTGCAGCCTATTTCTTCCATTTGGAGACCCCTGGCCTTCTTGCCTACTACCTTCTCAGTAGTAGCCCCCTCCCCAACTTTTTTTATGCTAAAGACCAGCAAGAAAATGGTAATATTTGTTCAACACACTGAAATAAATTGAAGGAGACTGACAGACCTCTACATACATCCTGGTTAAAAAGTCATTACCTTATCCTCATTATTGGGTAAGAAAAATAAAATGCAAAAAGGTAGGGAGGGTATTAAGCATAGAATTTTTATGGAACTTCCAATTAAAATCTTTCAACATTTTTAATGAAGCTCTTTAAACCATTGCTGGGGGCGGGGGGGGGGGGGGTGGGAACCGGATTTAACAAGCTATGTGCATGGCTATAGTTCAAATGGTTTTATTCAATTCCTATTCAAGACATTTTAATGATGGTCTCTATAAATTTTTGATAGGCAGCACAGAGAGCATCTTTATTCTTACTAGCAGATGATTTTTTAAAATATAAATCTTCTTATGCAACCATTCAAAATTTTACAACAGCTGAAATTATATTTAAAGAATTTAAGAGCTCTTCCCTTGACAAATGTAACTGTACAATTTCTTATAATAACATGAAGAGATTTTAAATCCAACTGAACTTTTCATATCAAGTATTTCAAAATAATGATGAAACCCTGATTTGCAGAACACATGTATTAGTGAAACAGAACCCTGCAGCTAGTTTGGACACACTAATAGGACCCATCTATGGAGAATGGACAGAAATGTCTAATATTTGACAAGAAGGAGTTTTTGGATTCCTGTCTAAAAGTCCAGTTATGAGGAACCCCAGTGAGCCTCCCCACCCCCAATAGGCATCACCTTAAACTGCACCATTGGCCAGTATATCTAGAGCATAAGACTACCCAGTAGGGCATGGATGTTCTTGTATGAGAGGCAGCAGAATGCTCTGCAGCAGTTTGATGGAGGAGATGTTGAAGCAATGGGCTGCCTCAGTACAGAAGCCAAACCAGATGAGTACCTGAGGTCCTTTACCATCCCCAGCACATTCAGGGACTATACTCCAGACTCTCTGCTTTTGGCCCACTCTGAGAAGCCCCAGACAAGATTGCTCCCTTTAGAGAGAGCTGCTTGGGAGTTCTAGTCACCCAGCCTTCTATCTAGGGGATGAAGGGATCAGTATCTGCATGTGTGGCAAACCTGGTAAGAAGCTCTAGGATAAAGGAGTAAACACAATTATTTTAAATAGGTGTGTCATATAAGTTTATTTTGTCAGTGTATATTTAGATATACTGATGTTCACTGCTTACACACCAACCTTCCAGTGTCACATCTTTCTTTTGTCTAAAATGGAACAGGGCAGCAGACCTAATTGGTTCTTGGTTGTATATTGTAAATGTCAAGTGAGCTTCCACACCTGAATGAGAAACATAGAAATATCTCCAAATAAAGCTGTCATTGACAGAGCATTCACTCACTCATTCACTTATTAAGCACCTACTATGTGCCAGAAAATGTTTCAGGAACTAGAAGCAAAGTAATGATCAAAACAGACAAAATGTCTTCCCTCATAGAAGTTACTTTCCAAGGGAGTGGAGGAGAGATATATCTTTAAAATAATAATAAAGAAAGAAGTTACATGGTATTAAATTATAAGTGTGCTACAGAGCAAACAAAACAGAAAGAGTGTATAGAATGCTAGAGTGAAGGAAATTTGGGGGAGTTTGCAATTTTAAACACAGTGGTCAGAGAAGGCCCCACTGAGAAGACGATGTTTGAGCAAAGACTTGATTGGCATGAGGAAGCCAGACACACGAGTATCAAGGCTGGAGGAGATCATTACAGACAGAGGAACCGTAAAGGCCCTGTGACGAGAGTATGCCTGGCATTTTTGACAATCACCAGGGAAGCTAATGTGTCTAGACTGAAGCAGTAGAGGATGAAGCTACATCCACAGGTGGAGTATGGAAAGTAGATCATGTAAAACCCAGTAGACCACTGACCTCTACTCTACATGAGCTAGAGATCTGCTGGAGGATATTAAGGAGAGACATAAGTTTTGACAGAATCATTCTACTTGATGCATTAAGAATAAAGCATAAGGAGGCAGGGTAGGATTGAAGAAACTATTTAATTCAGAGGCAGCTGCAGTAACACAGCCGAGAAGTAACAATGGCTTGGACTGTGAAAGTAATGGAGTAGATGGCAAGAAGTGATCAGGTTCTGGGTCTCTTTTCTATCTAAACTCTCCTATCAGACTGGTATATATGTGAGAAAAGTAGAGGAGACAAAGGCAACTTCAAGATGTTTGACTTGACCAATCATAAAAGTAGTTGCCTACTGAACAAAATTGGAAGACAGACACATAACTTCAAGACTAACTATAAAGCTACAGTAATCATGACAGTGTGATATTCATGAAGGAATAGACAATCAGACCAATGGAACAGAATAGAGAACCCCTGAAGATATAGTCATCTGATCTTTGACAAAGGCACAAAGACAATATGATGGGACAGTACTATCTCTTCAACAAATGGTGCTGGAACAACTGGACAACCAAATATCAGAAAAAAAAAATTCTATAAACAGACATTTTTCACAAAACTTAACTCAGAATGTATCATAGATCTAATGCAAAACACAAAACTATAAAGACCTAGAAGATGACAAGAAAATCTAGATGACCTGCAATATGGTGATGACTTTTTACATACAACACTAAAGACATGATCTATGAAAGAAATAATTCAAATATACAATTAGGTATCACCTCACACCAGTAAAAATAGCTGTCACCAAAATCCACAAACAATAAATGCTAGAGAGGATGTGGAGAGAAGGGAACCCTCCTACAATGTTGGTGGGAATGTAAATTGGGACAGCCATTACAGAGAACAGTATGGAGGTTCCTTAAAAACCTAAAAGCAGTGCCACCGTATGACCCTGCAATCCCACTGCTGTGCATATTGCCTGGAGAAAAACATGTCCAAAAGGAATATGCACCCCAATATTCATTGCAGCACTGTTTACAATAGCCAAGAAACAGGAGCAATCTAAATGGCCATTGACAGAAGAATGGATAAGGAAGACGTGGGTACATATATTACAATAGAATATTACTCAGCCATTGAAAATAATGAATAATGCCATTTGCAGCAACATGAATGGACCTAGGGAGTGTCATACTGAGTGAAGTAAGTCAGACAGGGAAATATCACATGATATCCCTTATATGCAGAATCTAAAAAGAAATGATACAAATCAGCTTATTTACAAAACAGAAAGAGACTCACAGACTTAGAGAATGAACTAATGATTACTAGGTGGGAAGGACAGAGGAAGGGATAGCTTGGGAGTTTGAGATCAACATGTACACACTGTTATATTCTCAATGTTATATGGCAATTTGGATGGGTGGGGAGTTTGGAGTGAATGGATACATGTATTTATGAATGGCTAAGTCATTCTGCTCTGCACCTGAAGCTATCACAACATGGTCAATCAACTATATTCCAATATAAAATTTAAAACAAAAAAACAAATAATTCATGAACTATACTTCATTAAAATTAAAAATTCTGCTCTATAAAAGTCAAAATCAAGAGAATTAGAGGACAAGCCACAGAGTAGGGGGAAATATTTTTAAAAGACATATGATAAAGAACTGTTATTCAAAATAACAAAGAATTCATAAAACCCAACAATAATAAAATTCAAACAACCTGATCTAAATAATGAGTTAAACAGTTTAACTGACACCTCATTAAAGACTACATACAGAGAGCAAATAAACTCATGAAAAGATGTTCAATATCATATGTCATCAAGGAATTTCAAATGAAATTTGATAATAAATAAGATATTACTCATACCTATTACAAGGGCTAAAATCTGGAATACTGACAACATTAGATGCTGGTGAGGATGTGGAGTGACAAGAATTCTCCTACATTGCTGGTGGGAATGCAAAATGGTACAGCCACTTTGGAAGGCAGTTCAGTGGTTTCATACAAAACTAAACGTACTCTCACCATATAATCCAGCAAATGCACTCTTTGGTATTTATCCAAATGAGTTAAAAACTCATGTTCACATAAAAACCAGCACATGGATATTTATATTATCTTTATTTGGCAATTTGAATAGCTTTGTCAGCATGGCTCATAGCTTCATTGAGTTACCCAAGCCCCTTTGCCATGACAGGGCTGGAAACAAAGTTGTCCTGCAATAGGTGAATGGATAAACTGTGGCAATGGAATATTATTTAGTCCTAAAAAGAAATAAGCCATTAAACCATGAAAAGACATGGAGAAAGCTTAAATGCATATTACTAAGTGAAAGAAGCCAGTATGAAGTGTTTGCTTACTGTATGATTCCAAATATACAACACTCTAAGAAAGGCAAAACTATAGAGACAGTAAAAAGATCAGAGATTCCTGAAGAGTGGGATGTGAAGAGTTTTGAAATGGTAATTTGAGAAATAGATTACTATCAATTCCAATCCCCTATGATGAAAAGGACATCTTTTTTGCTATTAATTCTAGAATGTGTTCTAGGTCTTCATAGAACTGTTTAGGTTCTTCAGCATCAGTGGCTGGGGCATAGACTTGGATTACTGGGATGTTGAAGGGTTTGTCTTGGAAACAAACCAAGATCATCCTGTCGTTTTTGAGGTAGCACCCAAGTATTGCATTTTGGGCTCTTCTGTTGAGTATGAGAGCTATTCCATTTCTTCTAAGGGATTCTTGTACACAGTAGTAGGTATAATGGTCATCTGAATTAAATTCACCCATTCCTGTCCCTTTTAGTTCACTGATTCCTAAGATGTCGATGTTCACTCTTGCCATCTCCTACTTGATCACATCCAATTTATTTTGATTCATGGACCTAACATTCCAGGTTTCTATGCAATATTGTTGTTTACAGTATTGGACTTTACTTTCACCACCAGACACATCCACAACTGAGCATCTTTTCCGCATTAGCCAGTTGTTTCATTCTTTCTAGAGCTATTAGTAATTGCCCTCTGCTCTTTCCCAGGGGCATATTGGACACCTTCCAACCTGGTGGGGGGGTCATTTTCTGGCAGCATTCCTTTTTGCCTTTTCATACTTTCCATGGGAGGTTCTCCAGATAAGAATACTGGAGTGGGTTGCCATTTCCTCCTCCAATGGACCACATTTTGTCAGAACTCTTCACTATGATTTGTCCACCTTGGGTAGCCCTGTAGGGCGTGGCTCACAGCTCCATTGAGCTACCCAAGCCCCTTTGCCATGGCAGGGCTGCAAGTTTGACCTTGGAGTACAAAATGAAGCAGGGCAAAGGCTAACAGAGTTTTGTCAAGAGAACATACTGGTCATAACAATCACTCATAACCAAAAGCACAAGAGACAACTGTACCCATGAACATCACCAGACAGTCAATATCCAAAATCAGACTGATTATGTTATTTGCAGCCAAAGATGGAGAAGCTCTATACAGTCAGTAAAAATAAGACTTGGAGCTGACTGTGGCTCTGATCATGAGTTGTTTATTGCAAAATTCAAGCTTAAATTGGAGAAAGTAGAGAAAAACCAGAAGGGCATTCAGGTATGACCTAAATCAAATCTCTTATGATTATACAGTGGAGGTGACAAATAGATTCAAGGGATTAGATCTGGTAGACAGAGTGTCTGAGTAACTATGGATAGAGATTTGTAACACTGTACAAGAGGCAGTCATCAAAACCATCCCAAAAGGAGAAGAAATTCAAGAAGGCAAAGTGGTTTTCCGAGGAGGCTTTACAAATAGCTGAGGAAAGAAGAGAAGTGAAAAGCAAGAGAGAAACAAAAAGATGTGCCCAACTGAATGCAGAGTTCCAGAGAAGAGCAAGGAGAGATAAGAAAGCCTTCTTAAATGAACAATGCAAAGAAATAGAGGAAAACAATAGAATGGGAAAGACTAGAGATTTCTTCAAGAAAACTGGAGCTATCAAGGGAATATTTCATGCAAGGATGGACATGATAAAGGACAGAAATGGTAAGAACCTAACAGAAGCAGAAATGATTAAGAAGAGGTGGCAAGAATACACAGAACTGTATAAAAAGGTCTTACTGACCTGGATAACCACAGTGGTATGACCACTCACCTAGAGCTAGACATACGGGAGTGTGAAGTCCAGTGGACTATAGGAAGCATTACTACCAACAAAGCTAGTGGAAGTGACAGAATTACAGCTGAGCTATTGAAATTCTTCAAAGATTATGCTGCTAAGTGTTACACTTAACATGTCAACAAGTGTGAAAAGTCAGCAGTGGCCACAGGACTGGAAAAGGTCGGATTTCATTCCAATACCAGAAAAGGGCAATGCCAAAGAATGCTCAAACTACTGTACAACCACATTCATTTCACATGTTGGCAAGGTTACACTCGAAATCCTTCAAGCTAGACTTCTGCAGTGTGTGAACCAAGAACATCCAGATGATATAAACTGGGTTTCAAAGAGGAAGAGGTCAAATTGTCAGCATTCACTGGATGGTGGAGAAAGCAAGGGAATTCCAGGGGGGAAAAAATCTATATCTGCTTCACTGACTACTGGAAGCTTTTGACTGTGTGGATCCCAACAAAACTGTGGAGAATTCTTGAGACGAGAATACCAGACCACCTTACCTACCTCCTGAGAAGCCTGTATGTGGATCAAAAAGCAACAGTTAGAACCTGACACAGAACAACAGACTGGCTCAAAATTGGGAAAGGAGTACAACACAGCTGTATATTGTCACTCTGCTTATTTAACTTATATGCATAGAACATCATGAGAAATGCTGTGCTGGACAAAGCACAAGCAGGAATCAAGACTGCCAGGAGAAATATCAACAACCTCAGATAGACAGATGACATCACCCTAATGGCAGAAAATGAAGAGGAACTAAAGAGCCTCTTGCTGAGGGTGAAAGAAGAGAGTGAAAAAGCAGGCTTGAAACTCAACATTCAAAAAACTAAGATCACAGCATTTGGTCCCATCACTTCATGGCAAAAAGAAAGGGGAAAAGTAGAAGCAGTGACAGATTTTACTTTCTTGGGCTCCAAAATCACTGCGGATGATGACTGCAGCCATGGAATTCAAAGATGCTTGCTCCTTTAAAGTAAAGCTATGACAAACCCAGACAGCATATTAAAAAGCAGAGACATCACTTTGCCAACAAAGGTCTGTCTAGTCAAAGCTATGGTTTTTCCAGTAGTCATGTATGGATGTAAGAGTTGGACTATAAAAAAAGCTGAGCACCAAAGAACTGTTGCTTTCAAATTGTGCTGGAGAAGACTTGAGATTTCCTGGGACAGCAAGGAGATCAAACTAGTCAATCCTAAGGGAAATCAACCCTGAATATTCATTGGAAGGATTGTTGCTGAAGCTCCAACACTTTGGCCACCTGATGTGAAGGGCTGACTCATTGGGAAAGACCCTGATGCTGGGAAAGACTGAGGGAAGGAGGGATAGGAGACAGCAGAGGAAGAGATGGTTATATAGCATCAACAACTCAATGGACATGAATCTGAGCAAAGTCTGACATGGCGGAGGACAGAGAGGCTTTGCATGCTACAGTTCTTGAGGTCGCAAAGAATTGTACATCGTTTAGTGACTGACAACAACAACAATATTACTATCCAAGTAGCAATGTTGAGTAAACATATAGATATATGTTTTGAGTTCAGGAGAAAAGGAAGCAAGCAAGAGATCTGTAGAAGGGTAGATATGTAAAACCTAAAGATTTGCAATCGAATTTTAATTGTTAGGAAAAGAGACAAATAAAAACATAAATTGTCTGATGTATATGAACCTCAATGGTCCAAGAATGGGTTCTGCAAATGATAATAAGGAATTAGGAACTCTCAAGTATATAGCTATATACTTGAGACCTATATTTCAACCCTATAGCTAAGAAGTTGTTTGGATTTTTGGTTTCTTTTGGGTTTTTGTTCTTGTTTTGCACTTTTTTTTTTTAATGCAGGGCTAATTATGCCATAACTGTGCTCAGAACTCTTTAATGTCTCCCCAAGTCTAAGAAGGAAGCAGAAACTCCTTAGTATGACTTGTGTATTCATCATGTAGCATCTGCTTAATGGTTCATTCAGCCTCATTTCTTGCCGCTATCCATCATTTTCATAAAGTATTCTTCACTTCAAAGATACTGAATGATTTTTAGAAACACAGAGCTTCTGTCTCTTTCTGATTTCTGATTTCTCTGCTCAGACAGTGAAGAATCCACCTGCAAATCAGGAGACCATGGTTCCATCCCTGGGTTGGGAAGATTCCCTGGAGAAGGGAATGGCTACCCACTCCAGTATTCTTGCCTGCAAAATCCCACGGACAGAGGAACCTGGTGGACTGCAGTCCATGGGGTCACAAGAGTCAGACATGACTGAGTGACTTTCCCAGGCTAACTCATATTGCTTTCATAGGTTATGATTAAGTATTATTTCATAGCTCACTTTAATTGCCTTTTAACCAACTAAATTGTCAACTCTCTTAAAGGCAGTGTGCTTGTTCCCTGCGGCCATAATAAATGACCACAAGCGTAGTGGTTGACAACAATGGAAGGCTGGAGGCTCTAGGGGAGAATGCTTCTCATTCCTTTTCCACACCTCTGAAATCTGCTCCCTCCTAGGTTCACGGCTCTGCATCAGGTTCTTTTCTATCCCAGCTTCCATCGGCACATTACCTTCTTCTCTCATACCTCCCTCTACCTTTCTCTCCTAAAGGACCCTTGTAATTGCATTTAGAGACCACTCAAATAATCCAGAATAATCTCCTATCTCAAGATCCTTAACTTTATCACATTTGCAAAATCTCTTCTGCCATGTATGGAAACATATTCACAGGCTCCCTGGACTAGGACTTGAATCCCCTCTGTGGGACACTATTCAGCCTACCGTAGTCAAGACAGGGTCTGGTCTGCTTATCACTCTAGCCCCAATAGCTAGCACTGTTACATAGTAAGCTATCAGTTTACATTTTCAAATGAAGTTGGTGAGTTTTTATCACCTAAATATCTCATCAATCTTCTTCTAAGATATAATGAGAGAAAAGGCATTATCTCCCGTCAACTTATGGTTGATAGACAAAAAGAAGCTTTCACTGGAGCAAACAGAATTTGTTCTTCTAGTGTCAGATTCAACAAAGTTTGTTAAACTGTGGGGGCTCAGGGGGAGCAACCTGGGTCAGGTTATTTAGCTGATATGTAGAAAAGGCCACTGGGGTTTCTATCAAATTTAAATCTTACTATAAACTTCTAATTGCCTTCACAAAACTTAACTAATAAATCCTTCTGGGAGAACCAGTGCTTTCTGTGAGAATGGCTAATGAGGGTCAGTTTAGGGGATTTAGTTAACAGGGGTGAGGGAAGTCCTGGGAGTCTGGATCCCAAGGACACAGGCAAGGCTTGATTTTCTTAGCCTAATCAGAAAGGAAGCATTTGGGGATGAAAAAATCCCAGTAATGTTTTCCTTTCATAGCACAGTTCATTTAAAAGTTTAAATGCATGAGAAAACTAGTAAAGGAAGTACAAAACAGAGTTAAGTGATTTTAAAGAGAACGTAAGTAAGAGCTACTCTGGGTGTATAGTAGTAGTAGTACTAGTGTTAGTCACTCGGTTGTTCTCTTTGAGACCCCATGGACTGTAGCCCACCAGGCTCCTCTGTCCATGGGATTCTCCAAGCAAGAATACTGGAGTGGATTGCCATTCCCTTCTCCAGAGGATCTTCCCGACCCCGGGATTGAACGCCGGTCTCCTGCATTGCAGGCAGATTCTTTACCATCTGAACTACAGGGAAGTCCCACAATAAAGACATTTCTCATCTTCCTTCCCAGTTAAGTATCATCAGGTGACTAACTGCTAGCAAATGGAATATAAGTGGTTGCTTTGTGTGCAGCTTCTAGTAACAAAAATCAAAGGAAAAGGCATACCCTTCTTTGCTCCCCTTTTCCTTACTAGAAAAGTGGGCTAGAAAGTGGTTGTGATGATTAGAGCTCCAGCAGCTATTCTGGATCATGAGGCAGCAGGTTAAGAATGTCAGAGTAACAAGGTAGAAGGAGGTGAATCTTGATAGTCAGGGAGCTACCACACAAATCCTGCATTGCCTGTTACACAGAAAAAGAATTCTGTCTTGTGCAGGGCACTTTTATTTTGATTTATCAATTACTCATAACTGTATCTAATCCAAAATGATTGAGAAGGTAGGTTCTTAGAAGTAGGTGCTGAACTTAAAAAAGAAAAGTCATTGATTTAATGGATGTGGTAGACATCTAGCGCAGTAAGGATATAGTTACTACAGAGTAAAAACTGAGTGACCCCTGTTTCGTGACAGCACAGCATTTAGGGCAGTCTAAATTCTTAGTCAAACTGAAACTTGTTCACCTTGCAAGGCAGATACCATGCCCCACAAGGCTGCAGCTCTAGGGGAAATGACAGGAAAGATTCAGAATGCTGGTTGGTGAGCGTTGGCTCCTGCTTTCCACTTTTAACAAAGACCTACAAGAAAAAGTTAAACTCAGGCTAGAGCCAGCCAGCATGCAAGTAGAGATGGAAGGTAATTCATCACTTTGCTAAGGGAGGCACCTTCTACCTACCTCCTGAAATGTAGGTTTATGGAGAATTCAATGATTCAGAACATTGCTAGGCTGAAAAATTTTACATCTTCAGTATCTTGAATTTTACAGTTTCACTATTTTGAAGCAGTGGGGGGAGATTGGGAGGTGGGGTAACTGAGAGGTTGAAGACTTCAGCAAATTACATTTAAGCCCACCCTACAAAGATGGAACATACTGGCAAAGATGGTATTACAGGTGTTTCCTTCACCCCTGATGCAGAGTCACCAATAACATGAGGGGTGGTGAAGGCGAGTCTTAAAAGTTTGAAAAGTCTTAAAAACCACAGTCTTAAAAACTAGGTTTATTCAAGAACTTTGACTGTGGTCATTTATACATGAAGTTGACCAAAACTGAACACATTGAAAAACTGTTTTTCTGTTTTATTTTGTGTCAGAGAATTGTATTGGCAAAATGTTCATGTCTAGTCTGCATATGCCTTGTATTAATCATCTGCCTAATAAACAACCCCTAACTTAGTGGTTGAAAATTGGACTATAAAGAAAACTGAGCACTGAAGAGTTGATGCTTTTGAACTGTGGTGCTGGAGAAGACTCCTGAGAGTCCCTTGGGCAGCAAGGAGATACAACCAGTCTATTCTAAAGGAACTCAGCCCTGAATATTCATTGGAAGGACTGATGCTGAAGCTCCAATACTTTGGGCACCTGATGCAAAAAACCGACTCACTGGAAAAGACCCTGATACTGGGAAAGATTGAAGGCAGGAGGAGAGGAGATGACAGAGGATGACATAGTTGGATGGCATCACCAACTGAATGGACATGAGCTTGAGCAAGCTCTGGGAGTTGGTGATGGATAGGGAAACCTAGCATGCTGCAGTGCATGGGGTCACAAATAGATGGACACAACTGAGCAACTGAATTGAACTGAACTTAGTGGTATGAAACTACAATACTTAATTCCTATCACAGTCACCCCTCACAGTTTTGGGAGACGACTGTGCTCAATTAGGTGGTTTACACTTAGAGTTGTTCATATAGTTGCAACCAGACAGTGGATGGTGCTGGAGTCATCATAACAATTTCCTCATTCATGTGTCTGGTGGTGTTTGGTGCTGGCTGTTGCCTAATAAACGTCAGCTAAGTCCCTGAGCCCAAATACGATACGTGACCTCTCCATGTGACCCGGCCTTCCTTTTAACATGGTCCTGGTTTCCAGGGAGCAAGTTTATCAGTGAATCAGGTAGAAGTTTTATCCTCTATGACCTAGCTTTGGAAGCCACATGGTACCATTCTTCCCTACACTGTTGTCTGAGGCAGTCCAAAAGTTCCAAGTTTCATGGAGAAGAGGACACAGACTCTACTTCTTGATGGGGAATTAACAGGAAGGTTTTAAGAAGAACTGGTGTACTGAGAGGTATTATTATAACCATCTTTGGAAAATACAAGTCTATAGTGGTCTAGCCTCCAAAATACAATTCCTGAGCTCCTCATCCCGAAAGACAGCAAAAACAGTACATGATCTGAAAAAGTTTCAAGGCCCTCAATAAGGGCTTACTATCCATGATTGTCGTCAGAGTTGTCCTTGAAGGTAAAGGGAAATTAAAAACTTCCCAGGAACAAAGCCAGAACCACAGAGCATAATGGACAAGGGAGTTCCTCCCAAAGAATTAGGGATCCAGGTACTCGAGGAACTTATCCCATACTGTTCCAGCCCATAGGGAATTTGGAATTTCTAAGGACTGGTGACTGATGAGTGTTTCTGATTCTCCTTATTTCTGAATGGGTTATTTTATTGAAATTAGCCTGCTACTTCTCCATTATTGAATATTGGATGTGCTTATGGAAGACAACATGAGTTTTAGTTTTTGGGTCACCAGAATATAAGGATTCATATCAAGACCTGATGGTTAGGTTTGCCTATGTTCCACAGATCCTGGACTCAGAAGCTTAAGGATTTGTGCCTACTTCCCTAAGAAGAAAGTGTGGCCAAAAATATGGAATCCAAATTTGTCCCAGACACTCATGTTCCCCTTCTTCCATAGGTATACAATAATTCATTTTCAGTTAGCCACATGGCACCATAGAAAATTTGCTGTATACCCCAGCATTCCTTAGAACTGGGTGCTGACATGTAATTAAGTTCTAGGAGACAGAAACATTGTGTATAATTTCCAGTAAATGTCCTTAAAGGGAGAAGACTTGCCTTTCATCAATTCTTTCTCTTTTTTGCTAAACCACTGTGATGTCTGGAATTCAAATGGCCCTCTTGGGCCATGAGGCAGTATGCACTGAGATGATTAAGCAGTAAAGGGTGTCACTGTTCCTTGATGATTCTTAAGCTTTCATACCCATCCTGGAATGCCTATTTCTGGGTTACTTTATATGAGAGAAAAACTCTGTGTATTTAGGCTGCTGTTTGTTTAGGCTTCTGTTACTAACAGCAAATCAAATCCTACTTACTGTAACATATAGTTGAGTGGGGGGTAATTCTATAATACAATGTAAACTAAAATAAATGTTAATTGTATAATTATACAGTAACATCCTTTCACACAAAATCAAGTGACAAAAGGTGATTCAGGGAAGTCCTCTGCTCCCATATAGGAGCCAAAGTTTCTCTCTCAAAATTCAAACCTGATCCCATAACTCCGCAGCTTAAAACTATCCTATGGGGACTTCCCTGGCAGTGCAGTGGTTAAGACTCTGTGCTCCTAATGCAGGGGCTGCAAGTTGGATTCCTGATTTGGGAACTAAGATCCCACATGCTGCAGCCAAAAAGAAAAAAAAAAAGCTTGAGAAAAAAACTGTCCTATGATTTCCCTTTGGACACATCTCCTTATCCTGGTATATAATTTCCTGTGTGATCTGGTCCCTGCCATCCCTCCAAGCCCATTTATTCCCAAGGTCCCACCTACTCTCTGACATCTCCCTACACTTGTCTTTCAGTTCCTGTTGCTCAAAACTGGACTTGGAGGCAGAGATCGTGTGATTGCAGAATACATTCTCCAAAATAGGGAGTAGCTTCTCAACTGTTTTGATATTTTGGAATAAACAGTTATGAAGATTACAATGAGAGAAAGCATAATAAGCCAGGATCATGATATGTGTAATGCTGCTGCTAAGTCGCTTCAGTCATATCTGACTCTGTGCAACCCCATAGACAGCAGCCCACCAGTCTCCCCTGTCCCTGGGATTCTCCAGGCAAGAACACTGGAGTGGGTTGCCATTTCCTTCTCCAATGCATGAAAGTGAAAAGTGAAAGTGAAGTCATTCAGTCGTGTCTGACTCTTAGCGACCCCATGGAGTATAGCCTACCAGGCTCCTCCATCCATGGGATTTTCCAGGCAAGAGTGCTGGAGTGGGGTGCCATTTCCTTCTCCAGATATGTGTAATAGAGGTGATCAAAAAGTAGCTCTTCCATGTCACATCACCTACTGCCCTTGATCTTTGTCACCATGTTCCCTCCTACATGATGCTCTTTCATCTACTCTTCATCCAGATGAATTTATTCATTCTTCAGGTATCAAATATCCCTATCAAACGTCCCTATTAGAGTAACTCATCAAGCCATGCAACTTTGTATGATTATTTGATAATAGGTCAGTTTTCTCATGGAGCCATGTATATCTGCATCTGTGAATATTTGATAAATGTCAGTTTTCTCCCAACTAGATTGTATGTTCCATAAGTCAGACAAGATGTTGGTTTTAGCTCCTCCTTACATCTCCTCAGAGCAAAGCACTGTGGCTAGCATGTAATGAGCTCTCAATAAATATCTGTTGAATGAATAATTGAGATGCTCAAGACTGAGCCAAAAAGAATGAAAAAAATTGATAGGGTGATAATGAAAAGAAGAGCTGATGAAAAAGTACATAGTCACAGCAGCATAAACATGGATGACATATTTAGGAGAAGGTAATCAATGTGCTGCAAATCACTGCTCTAGACGATAAGAGAATATAAAGGGGTATAAAGCATGGTCATTGCCATTTAGAAATGCACAATTTAGGGTATAATAAAACTTGTACCAAAGAAAAATAGTCAACTAACCATGAGAGTCATTTAAAAAGTGTGTTAAATGAGTAAGAGCAACCAACAACATGCCATAAATTACATTAAGAAAAATTAAAACAGATTAGAAGAAATGAGGGATAATAACAATTTCCATGTCCCTTGTTATGTACTAGGGACTGTATTAAGCACCTGA
The DNA here is from genome assembly GCF_910594005.1 of Cervus elaphus. NCBI lineage: Eukaryota > Metazoa > Chordata > Mammalia > Artiodactyla > Cervidae > Cervus > Cervus elaphus. The sequence goes on along the minus strand of NC_057825.1, from coordinate 68,175,660 downwards.
TGTGTTTTACCTAATCTTTACAATAACTAATGAGCAAGGTATTAATAGTCTTAAAGATGAGACTCAAAGTGTTTAAACATGCCTAAGTAACAAAGCTTATATATAAAATGCCAGAATTTGAACCCTAGTCTTTCTAAATTCAAAACCAATATACTAATATCTATGTTATAAAGATGAGAGTTCAGCTAGACTCCAAAGAATAGGTAGGAAATACACAAGCTAAAGGAAACTATGAAGGACAATCAGGCAAGAAATATAATGTGAAAAAAAAAAAAAGGGAAGAAAATTAAGGTGTGATGAGTGGATGGCTTAGTCAAGCCGTAGGTAGAAAACCTAAGAAGGAGTAAAGGTAAAGTTGGGGATATAATTTTGGTTAGAATGAGGACAGCCTTTAACAGTAAACCAAACCGGCTTTTGTCCTATAAGCAACTGAAAGTTACTATAAAGTCCTGGGTTGGCAAATGGCAAAATGCAAATGGAATGACGGTCTGATTGGAGTGAAATGGAAAAAGAAAAGAAAGAGACAGATTCACATAGGAAAACTCAAGATACCTGAGATCAAAGAATGTTATAACTGATAAGAATTGTAACTTAGTACTAGACCTCATTTTACAGATGAGTAAACTGTAGCCAGGACAATTTAAGAGATTTCCCAGAGATTCCTGTAATTGCTAGGACTGTAACTTGATTTTCTATTATTTCCACTATGGCACAAGTCCAGAAATAGATGAAAAATATAAGACAAAGAGAGAGAAAAACCAAAATCATAAAGAACTCTCAAGTTTTAGGCCAGAACAACTTTGAAAATAATGACATCCATGTCAGATAAAAAATACCCACCCCCGAAAAAAAAAAAAAACAATCCCTGTGGCAGACAGGCTCCAAGATTGGCCCCAGTGACCTCCATCTCCTGCAATTTATGCCCTGTGTAGTCTCCTTCCCTTGAGAGTCACCTGGCCTAGCAACTAGCTTCCAATCAATTGAATACCACAAAGATGATGGAGTAGCACTTCCATAATTATATTACAGGAAGTTAGACTATATCTTCTACTTTACTAGCCAGCAGAACCTCCCTCTTGGTTGCTCTGATGAATCAAGAAGCTGTGCTGTGAGTTGCCCTATGGACAGGTACACATGGCAAGGAACTGAAAGCAGTCAACAGCCCAGCAAAGAACTGGTGCCTCTGGATCAATATCATCAAGAAACTGAATCTGCCAATAACTATGCAAACTCAGAAGTAGCTCCTTCCCCAGTTGAACCTTCAGATGAGATCCAAACCTTGGCTAATGATTTCATTGCAGCCTTCTGAGACACCCTAAAGCAAAGACCATGGCTAGGCAGTGCTCAAAATTCCTGGCCCACAGAAATGTTAGTGCAATAAATTGTACATAGTTTAAGCCCCTAAGTTTGTGATAACTTGTTAGGCAATAATAGATAATTAATAGAATTCTATTGAAAGAAAAGGCTAAGTGTATTTTCTGAGGCAATAGAATAATCAATTGTAGTTTCTGTAAAGCACCAGGGATCAAATCCATATTTTGTAGGACAGTAAACTTGTGAACACTGAAAAACTAAGAGATTATTAAAATTTCAATTAAGACATTTGGCAATGAAAAAAGAAAAATGAAATTATGCATAATGGAAACTAAAACAAAAGGTTTTAAGAGAAGTTTGGGGAAATAATGATATTGTTTGGAAATTTTTCTTGAGATACAAAAATTTGTACAAAAACAAAGTAGACATTGGCAGTAATGTGGGAAGAAAAAAGAATAAGCTACTAAAATCATTATGTATACACACACTTGGAAACCTCAGGGAAAATTCAGTAACTCATTAATTTCTCTATCAGTACCTCTTTTTCACTTCCCGAACACTATCTAACCAATAAATAGCACAACTCCAATGACTAGGTATCCCTGGAGAATAATAAACCATGCAGGTATCATTTTTTTAGAATATTAACATCATCAATTTGAATATTGTAACTAGAAACTTCCAGAATATTTTTTAAGATACCCTTTCATTTTACCTTCAATTTTTCTAATTTGGCTTTTTTAAAAAGTAAGTTGAATTTTTATTCAAATACTCCTTCCTTAACAGGAACACATTTTAATAGTCTAGTGGTTGTACTTGGGCTTTATTTTCCTTTAAAAGAATTTCAATTAACTACCCTATTGTTCTTCCACCTGGTAATCTGGACTCAAGCACAGAAGAGAAAGTCAAAATATAGTTGATAACCTAGGACCTAGTACATTGACTCTTGAGCAACATGATTCTGAAATGCACAGGCTCACTTCACAGAATTTTTTAAACAGTAAATACTATACAATAGGCAATTGGTTGAATCAGCAGATGCAGAACCATAGTATGTACAGAAAGAACCACACAGTATATACAGAAAGTGACTATAAATTATCTGTGGATTTTCAGCTGCATGGAGGGTGGGCACTCCTAATACCCACACTGATCAAGGGTCAACTGCGTCTCAAAAAGTCATCTTCCTTTCAATATGAGGATTTATAGGGTTTTTTAAGAGTCCATTTGCTAACAGTGTTTTAGTTCAGAGATGAAATAGGAATTCTACTCTACACAGGCTTATAAGAAATATTTAAACTATAAACACCTATCCCAAACCAACCAAAAGAATCTCATTAACGTCCCAAACTATTTTAAGAAAGGAAGACTTTTTCCCCATCCCAAGCTCTCCAAAAGCAGAGCAGAGGTGCCAATGCAGAGAGAGATCCTTTCTCAAGGGATTCCCAGGCATGAAGGTGGCATACTGAAGAAGATTGACATGACTTCTGTTTCAGCAGGGCCTTTATTTATGGAGGAGTTGTGAAAGTGACAAGTGCAAGAAACCACATGTGTTTTATTCATCCACCGTCTTGCACACTACTCAGCATAGGCATTTGAGAAATATGTCTTGGTAAATTACCAGTCAAGGATAGCAAGAGAGTAAGAGAGAGAATATGGCTGATGTAAACTCTTTACTCCCTTAAGAAACTATAGACTTACACTGAGAATTATCTACATTTAATATAAAAACCTTAATGTATAAAGAGGTAACCTGCCAATACAGAGACTGAATACTATAGAAGGTCATTAAGAATCAAGAGCTAAACAGTCTACATACAGAACCAAGACAATGAAAGTGATGGTGTGGACAGGACCAGAAGTGAAAGAATTCCCACTAATGGGGCTTTATTAATTCATTGCATTACAAAGTTGGAAGATAGATATTAGAACCACAAAATAGTAGTTTATTATATATGTGATCGTGCTTATTTTACATGTGAATAATATATATGTATTTTATATGTAACCATATACTGGAGTATGGAGTATCACTCTCAATGTATTCTTTTGTTATCATTATAAAGCCCTAAATTTTTTTTTTAAATCTTAAATATCAAGAAACTCATCAATACTGCTAAAGAGAAGACAGCTGAGCTGAAAGGACAGAACTGAAATGGCCTTCAAGATTCTAGCGCTGCTTACAAAAGGGTGTTCAAATAAACTTGTTCCTACCTGGGATTGAGCACTCTGTATACCGTCCTACAGTGGATGTGGGGATCAGAGTACCTGTTGCCACATTTGCAGCCATTACCACAAGTAGATGCTCAGTAGCAGTCTAAAGCAACTGCATTGGTCAGGATTCCTGAGAGAAACAAATAATAGGAAACATTTGGCAAGTCTAAAATTCGTAGGCCAGGCCAATAGGCGAGAAACACAGGCAGAATTCCTATGCTACAGTCTTGAGACAGAATTCTTTCTCCTCTGGGAAACCTCCAGTTTTGCTCTTGAGATTTTCAACTGATTAAATGAGGCCCGCCCTCATTTTGGAGTGTAACCTCCTTTACTTGTGACTGAGCACAACACAGCAACTCTTTTATGTAGTCAGATATAGATGTCAATCACATCTACAAAGTATGGTCACAACAACATCTAGACTAATGATTGTCCACACAAATAGGCACATAGACTAGTCAGATTGACACATAAAATTTAACCATCACACCGCCCATAAGAGGGTGGAGCTGTCAAGCTAAACCAACCCATGGAATCCTTAAATTTCTAACAACTCATTGTACTAACACATTTTTAACTTCATTGCAGAGTCCATTACTCTCTGAATACAGAGTGCATGTAGATGATGCTTTATAAAAACCCTGCCATCATGCATAAATGATATTCTAAAACACCATCTTCAGTTAGACCAACACTGTAAGCGGTAAAATTACAACAGCTCTACAATTTAAATGGAAGCTCTGAAATAACCTCCCTTGCATTTACTGGAAATATTTATTGTTAATTAGGATGGAAGATGAAACTGCCTACTAAACTAGCTAAAAATCTTAAGAACATTATAAAAAGGTTTCTGCATTTTTCACCACGTTAAGTCAAACCATGACAGAATTTCATTCTATTGTGGTTACCATCTGAAATGGATCGATTTCCTTATAGCTGTAGTTCTAAATGCAAACCTGTCAATTCAGATATCTTACATGGTAATAACATTATTTCTTATTTATAGTACTCTCTCTTTCTGGACCATCTCTGTCGTAATCAATTTCTTCTTTTAAAAGGAGGGATACTGCAGCCTCCCACTGCTAATTAGTATGCTGTATGATCACTTGATTTGTTTTCTCTCAATGGGTTTATTGACCCTAGACTTACTGCTTTGCATTTATTTGTAAGTTGAATTTTCAATTATTATCTGAAAACAATAAAGAGACTATGACTACTCACGATCAGTTCGCCTTATTCTTCCAAACTTGATCAGCAGCATCTTTTACTGTTTTGAAAATATTTAGAAATGTAATGCTTCCACTACACCATTTATAAGGAGTGAGCAGTGATCAGCTTCAGGGTATTGCTGATCTGTTGGTAACATCTTGTTAACTGAGGAGATTGTCATCTTATCACTTCACTGTGATATACATGTGTAGTGGGCTGAATTATATCTTCCAAAAAGATATGTTTAAATTCTAATCCCTATGAATATGAGCTTATTTGAACAGGTCTTCCAAATGTGATCAAGTTAAAATGAGGTCTGACTGGATTAGAGTATTATTTGGACATTATTTAGGAATTAATTTCATGTCATTTGTGCTCAAATTCTTAGGTTGGTATCTATATATATATCGCTTATTAACTTTGTATTTAAAGTAAATTGATTTTATTTGGAGTGTCTACACTTCAATTCTTGGAGATATAAAAGAATAAAATGTTATTCATAAAAACATACATATGTTATTCTGTAAAAAAAATTAAGCAGTGCTTCAGACTTAGAGAACAAACTTATGGCTGCTGGGGAAAGGATGGGGGAAAGGGATAGTTAGGGAGTTTGGGATGGACATGTACACACTGATATATTTTAAATGGATAGCCAACAAGGATCTACTTCATAACACATGGAACTCTGCTCAGTGTTATGTGGCAGCCTGGATGGGACAGGTGTTTGGGAGAGAATGGATACATATATATGTATAGCTTAGTCCCTTTGTTGATTCACCTGAAACTATCACAACACTGCTAATCAGATATACCCAAATACAAAATGAGAAGTTAAAAAAAAAAAATTGAACAGTGCCTACCCAGCCATGTGGTAACTACAATCAAGGGCTTCATAAAGGTAATCAAAACTTTCATTGCAAATGACTGAATGAGCTACCCTGAAAACAAACACTGAATTTGAAAGATATTGGAGAATATGCTGTCATGTGGACACTGTTTTGTGTCAAACGTTTTTGCAACCTTCTCTAAATCAAAGATTTTACAATATAAGTTTATGTATGAACTATACAAGGTAAATGATTGGTCCTGAAACAAATTTTTAATTCCTTTTCACAGGGTGTGATTAAAATCTGACCAGCTTGGCCAAAAGAATAGCCTCTGTTTTCTCTGAGTGTGATCTGGACCCTTCTTTTCTTCACTTCATGCTGCTCAGGTCCTCTGCCATCTACAAAATGTCTGTTCTTGATTGCTGAGTACGCGATCCCTGCCTAGACACTTTGTTTAGTGTATTTAAATACAAAATTTTTGAATGATTGATTCCTATATAAAGCTTTCCTTCCTTCCCATACCACAGCTGATGCTGCCTGCGTGGTACCACAGCTTTCTATTCTCTTTATAATCAGGACATTCAGCCAGCTGTCTTCTGCAGCGACCCCTGTGGAGCTGCATGAAGACAGTAGGACATTTTTAAATCCTGTGAAGGACTGTATGATTTGTTTACAATTTGTTCTTTGCTCTCTACCCCTACTATTGTTTTTCTGACACAGCTTGGTCACCTGACTTGCTTTGGCCAATGGAACATGGGCAGAACTGATTCATGTCACTTTCAACCTGAGAGCTTAAGAGTCCTAGCAAGTTTCACCAGCCCCTTGCATTCTTGTATCCGCTATGAGAAGAGGTAACCACTGGTTTCAAAGAAGACCATCTTAGACCAGATTTAAACCCAAAATGCAGCCTGGAGCCAAACTCAGCCTGTCTCAGCTAAGCCCTACCAAGTATAGCAGAGCCCATCAGAATCCCTGGACCTTCAAACCAAGAAGTGAGAAATAGATTTTGTTGCTAGCCACTGCAGTTTGGGGAGTTACACAGCATTATTCTGGAGAAGGGAATGGCTACCCACTCCAGTACTCTTGCCTGGAGAATTCCATGCACCAAGGAGCCTGGTGGGCTGCAGTCCATAGAGTTGCAAAGAGTCAGACTTGACTGAGTAACTAACACACACACCACGTTCTTACAGCAAAACTAACAACAAAAACTCTTATGATAGGAGATAATAAAGTAAAGTGAAGTCGCTCAGTCATGTCCGACTCTTTGTGACCCCATAGATGGTAGCCTATCAGGCTCCTCGGTCCATAGAATTTTCCAGGCAAGAGTACTGGAGTGGGTTGCCATTTCCTTCTTCAGGGGATCTTCCTGACCCAGGGATTGAATCTGGGTCTTCCGCGTTGCAGGCAGACACTTTACCATCTGAGCTACCAGGGAATCCCAGTGATAGGATATGATAGGAAGTCTCTTCCTAAATATGGGCCAAGCTGAAAGCGGACATCCCACTATGAAGTATTGTGATGAAAATATGCCAATAAAGCTACAACATTAAAACCACTGGAAGCAATAATTCTAGAACACTGTTTAATAGCTTCTTACCTCAATTGTTTTACTCCAAATTCTGTTCTCATTCATCTACAGGACACAGATTAGGAGACTGGAACTTTACAGAGTCCACAATCTCATCATATGAGACACCAAAAAAACAGCCAACTAATAGTCTACCAGCACTCTGATAAACTAGGGAAGGAAATAATATCAAGAAACTAGAAGTGTTCAAAATTAAATGTCAGGAACAGAAATTAAACTGCTATGGTGCATACAGGGCATAGCAGTTTACTTACCTTTAAGTTTTCTCTTAACCCACAGGGTTTGGGGATATTTGTTACTTTCTCATTGCCCACTATTTATTTCACATTCTTGATTTCTTTGAGGATAATAAACTCCCCACCACTGGATCAGAGGTCTTATCCCCCCTTAATCAAGCTAGACAAATCAGACAATCCTTTTTAAGAAATGAATCATGATGCAAATGCTGAAAACAGCTAGAGAAAATTAATTTGAGAGCTCAACCTGTAGAGACATTTCTGCTACCAAGACTACCTGGACCTGCCTGGTTCTGTCTGCTCCACACCTGATGATTGGACCTTCTCTCCAAAGCTGTGTCTTCACTCTCACCCTGCCAGAAATTCCATTTTGTTGTAAATTGGTCAGAATTGGTATGTGTTGCTTGCAAACGAAGAGCCCTGAGGGCACTTAAAGGAGAAAATGGAGAAGGGAGAGGAGTGGAAGACCATCTCCAGCTAAGAAAGGACCAGGCCCATCTCAGTTTCACTGACCAATCTGTGTTTATTGATGAGACCCAAATATGAAAGCATCATGGAAAATGATCAGCCCACTGAAAGGTAAGACAGGTACAATTATCCAAACTCTCCTTCCAGAAAAAAAAAAAGTCAATAAATATATGCAAACAGTATGCAGTCATTGGTGTTTTAGGGGAAAAAAGCTTTTAAATACGATTATGTTGGCAAGCTTATCACTTGAACAGAAACCCAGCATTTTCCTCCTGGACTTCAGACCACATCATAGGTATTTGCCTAGCACCATGCAATGGCCACCTCAGATGGGGTCTTATACAGCCAAGCAACTTTCCACTGTGCAGAGGTGCACTTCTAGGAAGTCCATGAGACAAATGGACCTTTTGAGAATCCAAGTGGAAAACTTGTAAGGTCTTAATGCACAACTGGGTTGTATCTTTTAAAAACTCTACAATAAAAAAAATGTTATGTTAAACTGGGTTTTTCATATATATCCATGTATCTTTAAATCATTTCTTCTAATTTTAGTTATATCATTCTGAAATTTTCATTTTCTCTAAAATGACTTCATTTCAAGTTTTGGTGAATTCAGTATCTTCATTCTCTTTACTTTATCAGTTCAGATAAGTTCTCTGTTCTAATCCTTAATTTTTCTGAATTATAGAGACCTTTCTTGGAAAAGCACTTTAAGAAACCAAGCCTGATCTACCACTTATAACCACCTTGAGTACACAGGAGAGATCACTACACCCACAGAAACCAAGTCACAGACTGGCTGATTTTCAGACATGCTGGTATCCCTCCAAACCAGCTCTCTTGTCATCAATCTCTACCTGCACAAACACTGTGAGTGCATCCTTAATTTTCTTGACTAACTTATCAGCAGCCCCATTAATATTCTAAATTATCCTTTCTGGAAGACAAATTGGTTTGCTATTTGTCTTCTTTAAACATTTTCTAATCACAAAATGCGGCCTCACGTTTCCTGTTACAAAGTCTTAGTGTATAATCTTTCTTTCATTTTCCAACCAAAATTGGGTCCTCCTGCATTTCCACATGACAGCTGTGACTTTAGGTCTCTATGAGCCTACTTTTTCTTTCAAGAAGTATTTTTGGAGCTCTTACTATGTGCCAGGCAATCTCAGTGATTCCAGAGGTGCAAAGTAAACAAGAGTCCTTGCTCTCCTAAAGCTGGTAATTTTAGTGGATGGAGACCAAAATTAAACAAACCATTCCATTATAGTATGGCATATTGGGATATGCTGCTGTTGTTCAGTTGCTGAGTCATGTCTGACTCTTTTGTGATCCCCCCTCATGCCCCCCATGGATAGCAGCACACCAAGCTCCTCTATCCATAGGATTTCCCAGGCAAGGAAACTGGAGTGGGTTGTCAGTCCCTTCTCCAGGGGATCTTCCTGACCCAGGGATCAAACCCAGATCTCCTGTATTGCAGGTGGATTCTTTACCATCTGAGCCACCAGGGAAGCCTCTCTTGATGTTGTGGAGGCCATTGAAAGAAGCAATAAAGTGCTTTGGGGACTTTTTAAACCCTTTAAACCCAAAGAAAATGGATGAAGAAGTTTCAAACCCCTTTTTCAGCACTTCCCCTAAACCAGTTTTAGTAGTGGACATTCTCACCATTATAGATAATGTTTGCTTTTAAAAAAAAAAAAAAAAGACAACAGGCCCCAAAATAGAGTTCATCAGGCTAAGCCCCATGTCACCAAAAGAAAGAAAAGAAAGTGAAAGTCACTCAGTTGTATCCAAGTCTTTGTGACCCCATGAACTATACAGTTCATGGAATTCTCCAGGCCAGAATACTAGAGTGGGTAACCTTTCCCTTCTCTAGGGTTCTTCCCAACCTAGGGATCGAACCCAGGTCTCCCACATTGCAGGAAGATTCTTTACCAGCTGAGTCATCAAACGAAGACTAAATTACACTTATAGCTCTCATAAATGGAATCTTAAGCCAGTCAACCAGGAATCATCTGATTAACAGTTAGGCAGTGTGCCTGATACACCCGTCATTCCCTAAAGGAGAGTAATCTTGCAATAACCACCCCACTGTTTTGCTTAGTATAACTTCCTCATTCCCATTCCTTTCTCGCTATAAAAGTCTTTCATTTTATAAAGCTCTTCAGAGGTCCTTTCTATCTGCTAGATTGAACATTGCCTGATTCAAATAGATTCTTGCTCAAAGAAACTCTTAATATTTTTAATATGCTTCAGTTTAGCTTTTAACAACAGTCATCTACCTATCATATAGATAGTCATCAGGCACACAGACTTAGGCCAATCTGACCAGGGTCCAAATTCTATCCCCTGTGCTTACTAATATTAGGGTAAGAAATTTCCCCCAAGGGTTCTGCCCCAGACTGGGTATATGATTCATAAAAATTTTTGACCAAAAATTGGAACTTGTTCCAAAATCTGCTTTTATATTAACAATAAGTCCCACTTTGATTTTTAAGTAGCCCTTTATATTCTTTAAAGCACTGACCTGTACATGGTCTTATTTCATCTTCATAAACACTCCATGAAACATAAAAGGCAAATAACAGGGCCATAGAATATGAGAAATACGGAGTAATTTGAAAATTAGCTTACAAGAAAAATGAAGGCCCCTTACCCTGAAATTCTCTAAAGTCATAAATGATCTCACTTTATAGATAAAACCACTGAGATTCAGGGAAGTTAAGAGGTGTACCAACCAATTTCACACAGTCACAGTGTGTTATTATAATCTGCTCAGCCAATGAAGAAACTGGAGCATGAAAAGGCAGATAGCCTGACTTAATGGCCAAGGCAGGCATAAGGTCCTTAACTCTAAAGCTTAAACTTTTTCCATTCCTACATGTGCTTTTTAAGTCAAAGTTTGAACTGCACATCTGAGAGCTACCAGAGTGGCCCAAAATTCCTCTTGTCTATCATGAAATTCGATTTCCTTCTACAAAGCAGTACTTAGGAAAGTCTTATTTAAAAACATCACCCAGCTACAAATGAAAATCTTCCCAACAGGGACAAGATGGAACATCTGCCTTCCTTTTGCTTAATAGAACACTGCAGAGCTGCTCTCTGCTTGGATAAATGCTATTTGGGTTTTCTTGATTTCTGAATGGTTTCTTAGTATCGCTCTCTTGAGCGTTCTCTCTCTTGGTATTGTCATTGTCTTCTTGCCCAGAATTTTATGTGTAATCGTCTGTTCCACTATTGGCTTTTCTGAAACCAATCTTCCTTGTCTTTTGTAATTATGTAAAGCTGTTCTTTTTGCAGGCCACACACTGTAGATATCTAAAACCTGGAGAGAAAACACCCTAATTGTAATTATAATGGATTTCAAATTCCTATTATTCATGTTGGAGAGAAAACATGCAGTGAGGTTTCATTACCCATTTCATTTAAAACTTGGAAAAAAATAGAACTTGAACTTATTTTTGTTAGAGCAGGCAGTCTTTAATTCAAAAAAAAATCCTTAATTACTTCTTCAGAATTTTTAAAACATTCTATTTTTATCTACATACTCAAGTTAAAGAAAATTGAGGTTTTTTAGTTGGACCACACAAATACAAATAAAACCAGCCTTTGTTGTTGTTTAGTCACTAAGTCTGACTCTTTTGTGATCCCACGGACTGTAGGATCCTCTATCCATGGGATTTCCCAGCAAGATTGCTGGAGTAGGTTGACATTTCCTTATTCAGGGGATCTTCCTGACCCAGGAATCAAACCTGTCTCCTGAGACCCAATTTCAAAACTAGCAATCATTTTGAGATTGTGAACCCCAGCAGTAGCCCTGTTACTACTCTTGATTATTATGCAGGTCTTGCACTAATCTAATTAAGTAAAATGGAAATCCAATTTCAAGCATTGTTGTACATATTTGCATATGACACAAGTAGTCAAAAGTCTGTCTGAAGTTAAATGAAGCACATGTACAGCCTCCTTATCAATCTGAATTTGTCTTTTCCTTTCAGTTCCATTTTGAAATGTTTCACCCTCAGCATCTGCAAACCACTCACAGCCCAAATGCCACTGCTAATAGCTGCTTGCTTTAGTATTGCCATCGCTCTTAGTGAACATTAGTAACAAGGACTGGGCACAATTCAAGCTTGTATTTCTGAGGAAAGGGTCCTCTGGGAATTTCTTAGTAAATGGAGAAGCAAATAAATGCTATACTTACTGCCAAGTCAGTTCCTCTTAGACTTTGGGAGGATGTGGCAGGAGTAGTTTTTTTTTTTTGAATACTCATAACGTAAGTGTGTGCTCAGTCACTTCAGTTGTGAAGTGTAGCTCACCAGGCTCCTCAGTCCATGAGATTTTCCAGGCAAGAATACTGGAGTGGATTGCCATGCCCTCCTCCAGGGGATCTTCCCCAAACCAGGGATCAAACCTGTCTCCTGTGTCTCCTGCATTACAGGCAGCTTCTTTACCCACCTGAGCCACCTGGGAAGCCCCATAACTTAAATATCAAAAAGGAATTCTATTCTGAGTAAAACTCTTGAAAAAAAGTGTGTTTTCTTAGAAAAGAAGGCGGTGCGTGAAAATGGAACACCAACAGGATGATGACAGAGCCAGCCTCAGATACTCTTGTTGCTTGGAAGTCCTCACAGAAGAATTGTCAACCAGTTGTCAACCATTTCAGCTCACTGGAAGAGCCAAGGCAGTCAGTACTCTGTTATACCTCAATGTGAACACAATTGTGACAGGTGTGGAGGGGAAAGCAGAGCCCTTGCCACAGCACTGGGTCTTCTCAAAGTCCTGGAGAATAACTCAGTGTTCCATCTATTCATCTCAGTTTAATTTGTATAATGTTCTGTTTAAAGAGCATTTGTATAGAACAGAGGGGGGGATATGTTCCCCTCGTATTCTATCTGTACTTTGTGATTTACCAACAGCATCTAACAAAAGGGAAATAAAGTAGAAGAGTGAATTTAATGTGGAAGGAGAGAGAATGAAAGCAGATGCAATAAATAGCAAGCATTTATAAAGAGTCATCATGACAAGAAAATTGATTGCTTCATACTAGGAAAGAATATCAAATGAAGGACTGGAGTTTCATATTAGCATTTGAGGCTATGCATTCAACACAATACTTCAAAAGATAATGAATTAATTCAGAGGAACTTTGGAATAAGAGCCACAAGCATAGCTGTGGACATTTGACTGTGTTCTCTGCAGTGCTCAAGAAATTTGGTTTACAAATGAATAAAGCATGATCTTTTTGCCCTTGAGTCGTTCATAGCCAGTGGACCAGGAAACTAGAGACTGGAGGGAAAGGAAACTAGAGGCTGGAAGAAACCCTTTGCCTTGGAATCAAAATCTAGATTGCTAAAATTCCCGAAAGCTCACAAATTCGCCTGCAAAGTCTCTTCCTTACCTCTTCTCTGGCTTGTAAACTAGGCTAACTTGCAGAAGTCAGTTAATGAAAGACCCTGTGTCACTTATTACCACAGACTAGCTTGAGGCTTAGGCATTTTAATACTATTGACTTAAAATTCCGGGGCACATGGTTCAAATGTCTGCAAGCATATTTAAACTACAGAAGTACTACCGAGGTAGTTTTTTAATCCAAACTGATTCCATCCTTCATTTTAAAATATTTGTATCTTCCTCAGAGATAGATTCTCAGAGAAATTCTCTCCTTGTCTATAAAACAAGGTTAACATAATAATACCTGCCTGCCTTACTTACTTAGAAGGTTTTGAGAGGCTCAAATAACTTAAATTTGTGAAACGTATTTATAAAATGCCATGTTAATATTAGCACCCATCAAACTGTGCTCAATGGTATGTGGCAGGCTAGATGGGAGGGAAGTTTAGAGGAGAATGGATACACGTATATGCCTGGCTGAGTCCCTTTTCTGTCCACCTGAAATTATCACAACATTGTTAATCAGCTATACCCCAATATAAAACAAAAAGATAAAAATATCAGAAATCAGAACCCCCCAAAATATATATACATGTGTGTGTGTGTGTATATACATAGATATATATAAGCAGTCATCATTGTACTCACAAGAGCTAAGGTTGCCAAGCCAATGGATGGAGTTCTCATTTACAGACCCAAAGGGAAGACACGAATGAGAAAAAATGACTGAAAGCTCAAATTAAAGGATTCAGTTAATCACAGACCCAAAAGACCTCTGACCAAAGGAAGGCCAGGGGAGAACACAGCGGACTAGAATCAAGACAACTGGGATGTGGTCCGAACTCCACAACCAGAACTGCAATTTGGGCCAAGCCAAATGATTTAGGATTCATGCCTCATTAATCCTCATCTTTCAATGTGTTTTGAGCTCTTTCCATGATAAGCCTGTTATATGCAAAATTACATTCAGAAAATTGAATAGTCCACAATATTCAATTTAGAATGTGGATTTGTACCACACAATCAAAAGCACTCGTGTGAGATTTAGTCAAGACTTAAATAAAACTAACGACCAATGAAACAGATTGTTCACTGTTAAACTGGGGCATTGAGTAAATAATTTCAGATTCTGAAGATTCACCTGCCAATAATTAATTGGGTTTTTAAACACAAAACTTCTATCTTTATTATCCCATTTGCTATAATTCTGTTACTGACTGACTAAATGTGTTTGCACTTGTTTTGAAGAATGCAGGGGCTGATTTTGCCACCCTTAAAGTGAATAAAGGAATATAGGTGAGTCCCGAGCATTTTGAAGGCCCTCAGACTCCATCAGAAATCAGAAACATAAAAGGCAATAGAATTACAATGCAGAAGCTCTTTGTGTGTAATCTGGACAGGCATGAGATATTTTTACCACACCAACAAATGATGTGGAGCAATTGTGTTGGCTGGGATTCAATGCAAGAAATAGAGAACACTCTAAGTGTTTCAATAAGAAGAGGATTTAATAGGGAATTTGGTATTTTCAAAATTTTGGAAGGACTGGAAAAGCAGAAAAGTCAGGGTGCTGTCACCAGCTGGATTTTCCTTTTTTTTTTTTTTTTGCTTCAAAATCATGCCCCCTCGGCTGTGACCCAGAGGTTACTGAACTACCGCTGTGCCCATCCGTGAGCTGCACACTCACAAGCTGATGACCAGAGAGTAGAATGTGGCATCTGGATGCGGAAAACGTCTCCATCCCTAGGAGTCTGCATGTCCACTGACACCTCTGAAGAAAGACATCCTCCACCTCCCTTACAATTCCATGCATTGACATCTCATTGCATGAATGTAAATCACATCCATCCAAAAGCTAAAAAAAGGCGTCTAAGAAATGTCATTTTTAGTCTCCTAGCCCCTTTTACATGAATTGGTTGGAGGGATAAAAAGGAAGTGGAAGTGAATGCTAAGTATAATAAAGTATATTTAGCCCAGCAAGTTATACACAAAGCAGAATTCTAAGCTTCTTGAAAGATAAAAAATATACAAGGCAAGAACCTTCCCCTCAGTGAGCACTTATTCTAACTAAGGAGACAAGAGACATATGTGAAGAGTTAAACATCAATAAGAGAGAGTCATTGGTATTCAATGCAACAGACAAGTGGTTATGGGACTGAGTATAAAGTTTCATGAGAATGATTAGCAGTAAGAAAATTGGCTTTGTGTTAAAGCACAAACTACTTGCTTCTCTTTATTAGCTCAAACAATTCCAGTAATGAAGAGAGCATCACTAGCATAAAGGGATGAATGGGGATTTAAGACTCTCCAGGGTTAAAGCAGACCAGCAACTTCAACAAGATCTACCTAGCTCTGAAAATAAGTGAAATCTTCAAGAGGAATTGACTGTGTGGCTGGCTGCAGTCCATGATTAGAGTCAGTTCTTCTCTTGTGCTTGGGTTATAGGGTCACTATAGTGAGGAAAACCACAACAATCTAGATTAGTAAGTAAAGCAGTAAGCAAAATTCGGACAGTAAATAAATGAGGAATAAGAGTGTTCTCACAGGGAGGAGGCAAGATAAAACACCTTCCATGAGAGAAAAACAATACAGATATTAAGGGACTGACTCCCAGACTGCTGACCATGGTAGGAAGCTCCTGGAAAGCTCATAAATTAATGCCCTATGAGCCAATAATTGGATGGCATCATTAACTCAATGGACATGAGTTTGATTAAAGTCCAGAAGATAGTGAAGGACAGGGAAGCCTGATGTACTGCAGTTCATGGGGTCACAAAGAGTCAGACACAACTGAGAGACTGAAAAACAGTGAGCCTATGAAATCCATGTCTTCACTTAGGCTTTACTTCTATGTGGGAAGCCACAGGGACATTTTCTGTTAGGGAGTATTTATGGTCTAGTTTGTGTTAGTCCTTTATTCAAGGCTAGGGTCTCTGAGTACGGGTACTCTGCAAATGTATTCAATGCCCATCTGTGTTTAACTCTTAATAGGTGGCACAAACAAAGCAGACAATGGAGGGTCAGCAAAAAGGATTGGTACCATGAGCTGGAGGGGTCGGAGACGATGCCTCACAGAATAGCATTAACTCACAGGTGCTAATTCCATCATCGGTAAAAACAGTTACATTATGTGGAGCCCAGTATGATTTCCTCCAGTTTAAAGTAGACATTTCTTGGTGGGAAGGAAACATCATGAATTCTGAATCAATATTCTGTGGTATATACATCTCTGTTTCAGAATCACATATAAAACAGGAAAAAATGTTATCTCTAGGCAAATCTGTTTTCAGGCTTTCTTTCTGGATTTCTTTCTTCAGGATGTCAATCATCTCAATTCTTTGCCCATTTTTTAAAGAATTAACTGGCACTGAAAAGCAAGAAATAAAGTTTCCAGGATTTACCCCATCAATGCTTGTGGTTATGTGACAAATTATCTTTGGAGCAAAACCAATAAAAATTCTTTAAAGCGGTTTGACTAGTTTGGCATAATTAAGTACAATTCAATTACAATTTGGTGACAAAAAAGTTCTACTGCGGCAGGTACTTAACTAAGATTGAAAGACCTGCTAAGAGGGTACTAACCTAGTGAGAGAAGGTCTCCTGGAAAGAGTGAGGTCTATATTTTTAAGAGAGCGTTTTAAAGTACTGGATTCTTCCCATAAGGAGAGAGGACAGTAACACATTGAGATAGTGGCATAGATTGTTCTCCCCAGGAAAGTGGCTCTGAGATTTGCATATGGATCTCAAGGCTCCCTTGGATCAATACCTGCACGGGAGCAAAAGAAGTAGTCCTGAGCAAAGGGTGACGCTGGAAGTGTGAGGGAGCTGAAAGAGAGGCCTCAGCCAATCCCAAAGGGAGCTCTGAGGTTGGGAGGCCCTTCAGAGACGCTTCATACTGAGGCAAGGGGATCGGGTCTTTGTAACCCAACATCTGTCTGTATTAGAAGCAGGCAGCCCAAGGGAGGTACTAAACTTGGGTAAGGCAGCTCCCTTCATCAGAGGGCAGTTCCTGGGGAGGCACCACCTGTGAGCTGGCAGCTGGAAGAGTGGAGCGCCTGAGCAGTGCCTCACAGGTGTGAAAACCCACTGCCAGCAGGTCATTCTTGAGCCTCATCAGCAGAGCCCTCTATTTCTCCATGGTAACCTGAATAAGCCACAATGCTGGCAAAAGCCCCAAATCTTCCATTAACACAGAAGCATTTATTTAGCCTACATTTCCTAGAGCCAACCTCATTTTTTCACACGTTGGGCCTTTCTACCAAATGGATGCTTTGGCCTGATGACAAGTTCAGAGAGGGGCTTGGTCTAAGAGATCCACTGTCCCAGAAGTGAAAGCTCAGTTCCCTCAAATGAGAAAGATCTGCTGCCCTCATGGACATCATCAGAAAAGTTAACAACTTTAATTATAAAACAATGACTAGTTTTGAAGAATATACATACCAGAAATTTTTTATCTACTGTTACCCTGTTCAAGGTGATTAGTTGTGGGGAATTTGTAGTTGACATTATTTTAGAAACTGCTCTTGGAAATTAATTTCAAAGCCTATGACACATTTTATAAAGAAGAAATATGGTTATATGATGGAAAGAAGTAAGACTTAGGTAAATGGGCTTGAATTCTCAAGTTTACCACATATTATAGCTATTTGTCCTCAGCCAAATCATTTAATGATTTAAATCATTTCTAAGCATCTTTCTTCTTTTCATATAAGATTGTAATGATAACTATCGTCATTGGATTATCATAAGAAGTAAATGAGAACATATACATAAGATTCTGGAACATAAGAGATACTCAGAAAATGTCAGTTTCTTTACTCTTATTCTTCATTTCCTCTTTTCTCAATGAGGAAAGTCAATATCAGGAAAAGACAACATTTCTCAGGTATTAGAGCTGTCCTTTTAAAAAACATTTTTTATTTTGGAATAGTTTCACAATTACAGAACAATGACAAAGTTACTTTAGAGTATTTTCAGATGCCCTACACCCAATTTCTGTTATCAACATTCTAAACTAGTATAATGTTTACTTTTATTACAATTAATGAACTAATACCTTTTTTTAAAAAAACATTTAAATATTTTTGGCTTTGTTTGAATAGTCAAACATTATTTGAAATAAAATTTGGTAAATTAGGTAAATAATAGAATTTTCAAAAAGGAGTTAATATAAATAAATAACTGAAGAAGGCTTGCGGGGTTATAAACTGACATTTACAGACATTTCCAAAGGAGAGTTCCAGAAACACATTAACTCCAACAATATCACTGGAATTGGAATGCAGGTTCCCAATTAACTCTGCTGGAGGACAATGTGAATTAGGTAGACAATCACTTTTGCAAACAGCTTAAGGTGACTACATTCCCTTTTTAATCATTCTCACCTTTGTGTGCATGTGTGTGTGTATGTCCGCGTGCGCACGTGGACACATGCCCACTAAATCGCTTCAGTCGTGTGCAACTCTTTGCG
This sequence comes from Cervus elaphus, assembly GCF_910594005.1. Lineage (NCBI taxonomy): Eukaryota > Metazoa > Chordata > Mammalia > Artiodactyla > Cervidae > Cervus > Cervus elaphus. Next base: position 68,156,943 of record NC_057825.1, on the reverse strand, counting down.
ACCCTATGGACTGAAGCCTGCCAGGTCTCTCTGTCCATGGAATTCTCCAGGCAAGAATACTGGAGTAGGTTGCCATGCCGTTCACCAAGGGATATTCCCCACCCAGGGATTGAACCCACATCTCTTACGTCTCATGCATTGGCAAGCAGGTTCTTTACCACTAGCGTAAACTGGGAAGCCACATTCACACCCCTATCTCCTACTAATATGAATAATCTTTCAAATCCAAGCAAAAATGATGGTGGGGATAGAAAAAGAGCCACCAAAACATTTTAGGAGGTTTGAATTCCAAGATAATGTCTTTAATTGGATTCAAGATGCAAATACAGATAAAAGACCCCAGTGAATGAAACTTCTATAGTAAATTTGTGTCAGTCTCTTTATGAAACTTTTAATAAAATAAACTTAATAAAAAATATACCTCAAAACTTATTAGTAGTGATGCTTCCATCCTGAGAGACTTAGCCCTGAATATTTGGTCTGAGAGTATAGGAGGTTGTGGGTTTCATTGAGAGTTTGTGATGGAGTTTTATCAACAATAGATCCCTTTTGCTGAGACCATGTTTTGAACACCATTCTCATAGGTCCTCATTTGGCTTCTTGCATAGTTAATGTGGCCTCCATATAGAATATGCATGCTACTGACCAAGAGGCTGAAGTATTCAAATCACTCAAGCATCTTACAGCTAAGGATTAACAAAATCTCCCTCTATGCTCCAAAGTAATTAAAACATGCAGTTTATGGGCCAATCTGAGAATTGGGAATACACCTGAAATTTCATAAAGACTCATTAAACCATCGAAGATAATCCTAAGCTAAACATACTTCTATGTTTACTCCCTTGGTTGTTGCATGAAAACAGAACTGTTAACTTGCTTCCTGCAATAGTGAATGCTCCTGACTTTGCCTTTTACTTAGACAGTGAAGAATGTATAGCGTCTTTTGAACAGACACTGACTACAGATGACAAGTTCTGTGTTCATGTTTCCCAGAAAGACAGTAACCCTCAGTGTACAGAGCTGTTAAACCCTGGGAGCAGACCTCAGAGAAGTGGAAAACTGGCAGCCCTCCTATTTTATTTTATGCAGAGTTCGGATGATAACTCTGGATGCTTTTGTGGGAAGAAGAATCCCGTAACTCTATGGCAGGCCTCTTATGTTGCCTCCACGGCTTGCTGCTAATGAGGCTAATGCCACCTCTAGAGTACTGATGCCACACTGTGTTCTGACCGCAACTCTAGGTGCAACCCCAGTCACAGAGCAGATGTATCAAGACAGCAAACACTTATATGGAGGAGGAACAGGTCTTCCACTGTTCTGTCACTCCTCCTACCCCTGAAACTCTGAGAACTTTCTTCCAACTCTTCTCACTAGTTCTATATCTAACAAAGGAAGAGACAGCAGGTAAAGAAAATTCAGAGAACAGAAAAGGAGATGCAAATGGACAGCTGCTATTAGTATGGAAAACCACTTAGAGAATACTCTGCAGAAGTATTATCAGTTCCTGAATTTCAAGTGATTTTAGTAACAAAGAGGTATGTCCCTTTGACAAGATAGAATAGAAAGCAGGCCCCAAATTACTAATTCTTTGTGGCTGTGGGCGGGCATGGATGTATCTCCGTGGCCTGAGACACATGCAAGAGGATACAGTAGGTTTGTGGACACTACTCATCATGGGCATATAACTCTTTTTAAAAGAGGGACTCTGTGAATCTCCTGTTTCTCTAGCCATTGAGAGGACTCAGTGAAAGCTGAGAAATTTAGTAGAAGTGTGGACAAAGCCCATGTAAATTCTGCAGGCTCCATCACATTTTTACATCTTATTTAAACAATTTGCAAGACTCATTCAGTTGTCTCTAATGCCTGCGACTCAACACTAAGCAACCAGAATAAAAGCAGTTATTTAGTGGAGGCATCACCCTGGGGAGTAAAGGTCATTAGAATACAGAAAACTTAAAGGAAAAAAAAAAAAGGAGCTTCACCCTATAAGAGTAGTAGAGTTCTTTCAAAGCTCAGCCACGGTGGTGCATGCAGAATGTGTTTGCCATATCCATTATGTGCATCACAGGAATGTGGCTTTGGCCATATATGTATGATTAAAGAGCTAATGAATCACCTTGCAGTGGTGACGTCTGAATTAGAACTGCTTGAAAGTTCCTGTCAGAGTTAGTGCTTTACAAAAATCAGCTGCTTATAGGTGGTCAATGCAATCAACTATGTTCACTAGGAGCTTGGGCAAGAATGAGTTAAAAAACTTACTGTCTAGCTATGAAACTTACACACTTGTAATTTATTTATAAATGAAAAATTTTTAACTTGTAGAGTATTTGTTCTCAGCATATTGTCTCACAGATATAGGGCTCTATGCTTAATAACAGCTTCAATTATTTTTCAATTGCTTTATCTTAACATACTTCTCTCCAGCATTAGAAATTTTGACAGTGTATTCATATTATAAGAGGCCTTTAAAATATGATATGATAAACACCTTGGCACCATAGTTGCTTATTGACTTCAATGAAATGAACTATTAATATTTACAAATCCAATACTCTTCTCTCAGTACTAAATTTAATTGGAAACTGGAAAGAACAGATTTCCAGTCAAAACTTTCCCCTCAGTTTTTCATATCTGCAAAAGTGAAATATTCCCTATAACTGCTGTGGTAGGATGCAGTTTTGAAACTGAACCTATATCTCTTCAAATACTAGCCATATAATTTATACTGCATCACACAGCCCCAGGCACCTCATCAGGAAACCAAGGTTAACTTTCTCATAGAGTTGTTTCAAGCTTTGAATAGGAAATTACATATAAAGGAACCTATCAATAGTGAACATTCATTCAACAAAATTTTATTTTTATTTTGTTTTAATTGGAGGATAATTGCTTTACAATAGTGTGCTGGTTTCTGCCATCCATCAACATGAATCAGTCACAGATGAACCTAGAGTCTATTGCACAGAGTGAAGTAAGTTAGAAAGAGGAAGTTAGAAAGAGGAAGACAAATACTGTATGTTAACACTTGTGTATGGAATCCACATATATGGAAGGCTGTGTATGGGCTTCCCTGATAGTTCAGTTAGTAAAGAATCTGTCTGCAATGCAGAAGACCCTGGTTCAGTCCCTGGGTTGGAAAGATCCCCTAGAGGAGGGAACGGTTACCCATTCTAGTATTCTAGAATTCCATGGACTGTGTAGCCCATGGGGTCACAAAGAGACAGATATGACTTAGCAACTTTCATTCATTCATGGTATCCAGAAAGATGGTACTGATTATCCTCTTTGCAGGGCAGCTGTGCAGACGCAGACATAGAGAACAGACTTTTCAATAAAGATTTTTAAATCTAAATCTTTCCGCTCTAAGCTTTTGACCTGTAAGGACAGATAGAACCCAAGGAATTTCCTTTGACCTAGAGAGTTCAGCCTCCTAAACTCAGTATCCTTCACATGTTGAATCCGTTCCTAATCTCTTCCTAATCCCACGCAATATACACCATGGCAGATCACTTCAGCAGATATTTCTGCTTTACATGGAGCTGAGACATCCATTTAATAGCAAAGAAAGGCCAAATGGGTAACAGGAGTTAACAGAGAAGTTTCCTAAGGGCAAAGGATGTGACTTACTCATTTTACAACATAGATGCACATAGACACACACACAAGAGATGCTTCAAGACATTTGCTGTGTAAAGGACTTTGAACATCTAATCACATAACCTCTCTGAGCTTCATCTCTCAAATTAATAAATTAACAATTCTGACTTCACAGTATCACTAGAAATATCAATGAGAGAATGTGAAAATGTCTGCAACAGTAGCTGGGCTGTATGTGATACATTTTTTAAATCATTGACTTGAACCTCCAGCTTCCTCCACATGACTGGCAAGCTAAAAAAGACCCCTTTCCTCAAATTTGTGTCTAAATCAAAATCTGTGTCATATATTAAAGGTATAAATATGAGTGTTTTACACTATATTCAAATTCTCATAGATAGATATATAATATCATCTTAGGTAATCGCTATACCTGAAATATGACAATTCTCTTTGAAAACTTCCAACCTGCCATGAATTTGACCTACTATTTTTTGTAGCTAAGACAAGGCCTCATTCTGAATCATCAGCTACCTACACATCAGTAAGAATCACTTTATTAAGACATAAACTGCTAATGCTTCATCCTGGTCTATATTCAGGACAGAACTTTCCACACTTTCATACAGTATGAGAAAATAAAAAACAGCTGACAATTGAGAAGAGTGTGTTTTGGGCAGCCTGGTTTAATTGCTAAGTCACGTTCAACTCTTGAGACCCCATGGACTGTAGCCCACCAGGCTCCGCTATCCATGGGATTTTCCAGGCAAAAATACTGGAGTGGTTTGCCATTTCTTTCTCCAGGAGAATTTGCTGACCAGGGATTGAACCTGGGTCTCCTGCACTGCAGGCAGATTCTCTACCAACTGAGCTACCAGGGAAGCCCATTGTCTTTCTCTTTGGAGCAGCCTATTCTCTTTCAAATAAGTGTCTCATGATTAACTCCTCTCTCCAAAAAGAAGACTGCTATGAAGTTTGTTGTTACTCTCATAGTGCTTCTTAGAATATTTCTAAGTCATATAACTTTCACTGTGGTTTGATCTTCAAATTTGTGTCTATCTGCACTGATCACTGATTGGCTCCCCCAAAGCTAGTTCCACCTTAAGTTAGCTTCCTATCGGCAGAGTCAAAATTCAAAAGAGTTAACACCCAATGTTGGTTCCCTGGTGGCTCAGAGGTAAAGAATCTACCTGGCAATGCAGGAGATGTGGGTTTAATCCCTGGATTGGGAAGATAACGCTGGAGAAGGAAATGGCAATCCACTTCAGTATTCTTGCCTGGGAAATCCCACAGAGGAGCCTGGTGGGATGTCTTTGATACATCCATGATGTCTCAAAGAGTCAACATGACTAAACAACTAAACAAAACAACATAGCTCAGCAACTAGTCACAGGGGATATTGACCAAATGACCCAAGCTGGGTACTGGGAACCACCCTGATCAGTCTTCAGCTCTTTACCTCTGAAGAGGTGGTCAGGTAGAAGGTCAGGATGATCACCAGGTGATGGGCATCACTCAGGAAAGCTCAAGACAATAGCTGTCCTGATGAAAAATCACAGAAATGAAGAATCCAATATGTAAGAAGTTAAAGCTCCCAACAGTAAAAGACAGTTTTAAGACATACAGATGGCCAAAAAGTACATGAAAAGCTGCTCAGCATCACTAATTATTACAGATTGTAAATCAAAACTATAATGAGGTAGCACCTCATACCAGTCAGGATGGCCTTCATCAAGAAGTCTACAAATAACAAATGCTTGAGAGGGTGTGGAGAAAAGGGTTCCCCTCCTACACTGTGGGTACAATCATTATGGAGAAGAGTATGTGGGTCCCTTAAAAAAAACTAAAAGTAGAACTACCATATGATCCAACAATCCCATTCCTGGGCACATATCCAGAGAACACTACAAGACATGGAAACAGCCTAAATGTCTGTTGACAGAAGAATGGATAAAGAAGATATGGTACTTATATGAGGGAATATTACTCAGCCATAAAAAGAATGAAATAATGCCATTTGCAGCAACATAGACGGACAAGGAGATTGTCATACTAGTGAAGGGAGTCAAACAGAAAAAGATAAATATCATATTACATCACTTATATGTGAAATCTTAAAAATGGATACAAATGAACTTATTTACCAAATAGAAACAGAGACTTCAAAAACAAACTATGGTTACCAAAGAGGAAAGTTGGTATTAACATATATGTACTACTATATATAAAATAGTCAACAAGGACCTATTGTATAAAACAGGGAACTCTACTCAATATTTTGTAATAACCTATATGGGAAAAGAATGAAAAAAGAATAGATACAGGCAAATGTAGAACTAAAAAACTTTGCTATAGACCTGAAACTAACACAACATTGTAAATCAACTATAAGATAAAATTAAAAAAAAACACTTTAAGACAGTTGTAAGGGCAGAGTCTTGAAATCTCTATTTAAATACAAATTACCTGATAGAGAACTACTCCAAACACTTGCACCTATTATCACAGTAGTACCTACAGTTGAAGACGCAGCCAGTGGACACTGTTGAGCCCTGGGAGGCAGGAGAAACTCTGGCCCAAAAGACTGCAAAGTTGAGGGAAACAGGGAAGGTGGGAGGGTCCTAGGGTGGTCTGGAGTCCTGGGGAGCAGAAAGAAGCCACCTAGCTGACCCATATATCCCTCACAGCACAACACTTTGTGCAAGGTTTTGCTGACAAAATTCAACCACCATATACAGACTGATGCCATTCCTGGTTTGGGTTTTCCCCCATTATTTTAAGTAAAGATAAGTGAGTAAATTAATTCAATGCTGCCAAACCTCCTCCAGCCTTTTTTTAAAAGACATATTGATCAACAGTTATTTAAAGGTAGGGCTTTTAATAGCCAAAATCTCTTATAGAAATATAGATTCTTTATAAGCAACTCATCACACTGTTTTAAAGATGTCTAAGGAAGTGGCTCAACTTGAACTCCTTTGAAATAACCGCAGATGGTTAAGAAAAAAGACCATCTAGACTTGCAGAGCCATATAAATGAATCACTCCCTACAGAAGGTGTTTTTCAGAAAAATCCAACAAACTATCCTAAAAAAAAATAGATTCTATGGTTTAATGACCTTTACTCTGATTTAAACTAATTTTGCGTTCACTGGGAACAGAAGGGAATAACAGCACAGAGGAATCGCTGTAATTCAATAAATCTTGTGAGCATTCTGATCTTTGTCAATGTATATCTGACACCCCAAATTATTTTATTTTAGTATCACTCTGTGAACAAGGCTTCATGTGCCAGTAGGACAGTTTATAAGCTAATTAAATTCAGTTATATTGAAAAACTTTCTCCCTGGCTTTTCACTGCATTTGATTTTAGCTTTGTGTTACAAATTCTTTAATATTGATTATTTTTCTAATGGAAGTATTGATCCCGCCATGAAAGTGTCATTATTTTTCAACTGAAAAAAATGTAAAATCTCAAAGCTACCTACCACCTAACATTTAATATATATGTGGACAAGAATGTGGTTCAGTTCAGTTGCTCAGTCAAGTACGACTCTTTGCACACCCATGGACTGCAGCACACCAGGCTTCCCTATCCATCACCAACTCCCAGAGCCCACACAAACTCATTTCCATCGTGTTGGTGATGTCATCCAACCATCTCATCCTCTGTTATCCCCTTCTCCTCAAGAATATGGTATCTCTTGCTTGAAAGCTATTTATGTGGGGGGATTTCAAAAAAATACTCCTCTAATATGGTATTATTATGCTTTTTTTTTTTTTTTTTTTTGTATTTCACTTCTGGTTTCATTCTCCTACCTGAATGACTTGTAAAAGGGGACAGCTATACCATTCCAGAAGAAGTGACTGCTGGAGAGTGGGGAAGAAAGGACAGAGAAGCCCAAGTGTTAATACTTAAGAAGCAGGAAAAAAAAAAATTTTTTTAAGCCAAGAAAGTGAGACAATTCTGGAGGAAATATACAGGAAAACTGAATGTTGCACACAATCTAGAAATCAGCACATGGGCAGCCAGTGGGTTGAGTTGGGAGAGTTACACTGGAGAAATTTATTTTGAAGGCAGGCTGCTGGGGTAACAGCAGTGCATAAGCAAAGACATGAAGCAGCAGCTGGTTCCTGCCAAGTAGGCACTTCTTCTTGATGAAAGAAATAGTGCCAACCAACCCAGATCCTGGAGACTGGTTTTTTGGGTTCAAATCCAGCTGAAGTGATCAAGAAAATTATTTAAGTCCCTACACATAAAATGAGACTAGCAAAAGGCTCTACCTCACAGACTGTTATAAGATTTAAAGGAGTAACAATTTAAGTGCCTAAAGCAGTCCTTGCAAATATATGATGACAAACTTTTATTAAACAATAAAATGAAATTGAAGAAATTAAAAGATTTATGAGATGAATATGTAAATAGGGATCAGTTAATTTCATGTGACCCAGTCATATGAATATTTCTTAGAATATTCCATCAGCCATATGCCTTCCTCTGACCCTGATTTTAATTTAGTGTGAGAGACCAAAAGACAAAAGGTCACCACCTCCTGAATCCCACAGACTTTGCTTGCCCATTTCCCCAACAATGGGGGCAGAAGTAAGCCTAACCTTCAACCCTTCAAGGAAGCAACAGGAACATTTGAGCAGGAAATGTGATTAAATTAAGGTCCTGCCAGTACTTCCACATGCTTATTTTCAGAATGGTTTAATTAAAGTTTCTGACATGAAGAGAGCTATTTCTGTTCATCTATTCAGAGCTGGTTTTGGAGACAAAAAAAATTGAAATAGGCTGTTTCAGTCAATTTGTAACAATATAGTTGTATAATTAAGCTGGAAGCATATAAAGAAAGTTAGTCTATATAATTTCTCCTCTTATAGAGGTATTCATTAGAGAACAAATTGAGGTCTCAGTGTAATGTTCAGGCAAGCCAGTCAGAGGAGAACATAGTTGTTTCAAAATGTTCAATGTGGACTCAATACCCAAAATTCTAACTGTATCCCTATTTTATCATTAATTCATTTTGTAAAGCAACAGAATGGTCAGACTGAACTAATTAATGCACTACTTATTTGCTACTTATTGCTGATTTATGCTTAATATTCCTTTAGATTATAAACATATATGCATTATTTTTAGTAACTAAAATAACAGAAACTAAATAATTATCTGCAAAGGATTTGGATACTCTAGCCATTCTTATATCCAGATGGGGTAAGGGGTACCATATATTAGAAAAATATCTAGGAGCCATTCGAGTTTTCTGAAAGGAAAAGAGCATGGATATAAATTCTAAACAGTTTTTCTCTCCGGACTGAAAGAACTCCATCAGATCATAGATCTTGTTCATCTCTTCCCTCAAACTGAAACCAGAGATGGCTACAGGACTATTTATTCAGGCTGCAATGCACCAGCTCCTCTGTCAGCTGGCCTGGGCGAGTGAACGATGGCAGGACTTGTCGGTCACCTAGAGGGCAGCAGCTGCTCTGAGTTCTGAAGATCCCGAGGAGGGGAGCGGTAGCCTTACGTCATGCGCCAGAAAGCTGCATCCTCTCACCCACGTGGATGTGTGTGCTGCCTCCACACACCTGGGCCAGGGCTTTGGGTACCATCCATTATGCCAGTGATCACACAAGTCTCTAGCTTCCTGGGGAGCTAAGGTGAGGAATGCTTAATTGCACTGCAAAACAGCTTTTGCAGAAACAGATGTAGCCTTTCACATTCTGGTGACTTTGGGGAGGGCTGGGAAGAAAAAAGGAGAGGGAGGATAAGGGATTGAAAAAAGAGAGAAGGAATAGAGGGATGGGAAGCAAAGATACAAAACCTACTAGGTTTCTGTCTCACTTTTCATCTATCTCTAACACACAAATGGTACCTAGAGAAAAAAAGAATGGCCTGGGCTGGGGATGTGGTTGTCATTTGAACAAATGTGCTTTACTAGATTTAGTCACAGAGTGAAAATAGCAAATACTTATCAGAGCTTTATTAAAATGTAACTGAGATTCTGTGAGATGCACAACTTGATGTTCTGACATATGTACAGATCATGAAACCATCACCACAATCAAGATAATGAACATATCCATCACTGCCAAAAGTGTCCTCACGTATTCTCGTGCTCACTCCTTCCCTCTCTGCCCACTTTCAGGCAAACATCATCTGCTTTCAGTCACTAGAGACTAATAAGCATTTTCGAGGATTTTTTATATAAGTAGAATTGCATGGACTCTTTTTTGTCTGGCTTTGAGGGTAGCATATGCTTTTTTTGCATTTTCAATTTTTTTTTAATTTTTTAAAATTCCACTGTGGTAAGAACACTGAAAAACCAACAAAGCAAGGCCCCTATCAAATTACCCATGACATTTTCACAGAACTAGAACAAATAATTCTAAAATTTATATGGAACTAAAATCTAGAATTACCAAGGCAACTGAGAAAAAGAACAAAGCAGGAGGCATAACCCTCTCAGGCTTCAAACTATACCGTTTAGATACTACAGTAATCTAAACAGCATGGAATTGGCACAAAAACAAATACATGGATCAGTAGAACAGAATAGAGAGTTCAGAAATAAATCCACTACTTACGGACAATTAACCTTTGACAAAGGAGGCAAGAATATACAATGGGCAAAAGACAAGTGGTGATGGGGAAAGTTGGGCAGCTGCATGTTAATCAATGAAGCCAGAACACACCTTCGCACACACACATATAAAAACTTAAAGTGGCTTAAAGGCCTAAATGTAAGGCAAGAAATGACAAAACTCCTAGAAGAAAATATAGGCAAAACATTCTCTGACATAAATCGTACCAATGTTTTAGGTCAGTCTCCCAAGGTAATAGAAATAAAAGCAAAAATAAACAAATGGGGCCTAATCTAAATTATAAGCATTTATATTGCAAAGGAAAGCATCAACAAAATGAAAAGACAATCTGAGAGAAAATATTTGCAAGTGACCCACAAGGTCTTAATTTCCAAAATATACAAACAGCTCATACAATGTTTTTTTTTAAAAAACCAACTGAAAAATGAGCAGAAGATATAAATAGGCATTTCCCCCAAAAAGACAGAGATGGTCAATGGGTACATGAAAAGATGCTTATCATCACTAAATTATTAAAGAAATACAAATCAAAACTATAATGAGATACCACTTTACACAGGTCAGAATGGCTATCATCAAAAAACCTACAAATAATACATGCCGAAGAGGGTATAGAGAGAAAGAAACCCTCTTACACTGTTGGTGTGAATATAAATTGGTCAAGCCACTACTAAAGACAGTATGGAGGTTCCTCAAAAAACTAAAAACAGAGTTGCCATATGATCCTGCAATCCCACTCCTGGGCATATACCCAGACAAAACTTTAACTGGAAATGAAACAGGCACTTCTGTGTTCACGGCAGCACTATTTACAATAGCCAAGACATGAACACAACCTAAACATCCACGGATAGATGAATGGATAAAGAAGATATGGTGTGTATGTGTGTGCATGTGTGTATACACAAACATATATATACACATACACACTGAAATATTAAGCAGCCATTTTAAAATGAAATAATGCAATTTGCAACAACATAGATGGACCTAAAGATTATCATACTAAGCTTTCAAGTAAGTCAGAAAGAGAAAGACAAATACCATATGATATCACTTATATGTGGAATCTAAAATATGAAACAAATGAACATATCTACAAAATAGAAACAGGCTCACAGACATAGAGAACAGATTTGTGGAGGGAAAGGGAGATTGGGATTAGCAAATGCTAATACATACACATTCAGAAAACTAAGATCATGGCATCCAGTCCCATCACTTCATGGCAAATAGATGGGGAAACAGTGACTTACTTTATTTTTCTGGGCTCCAAAATCACTGTGGATGGTGATTGCAGCCATGAAATTAAAAGATGCTAGCTCCTTGGAAGGAAAGTTATGACCAACCTAGACAGCATATTAAAAAGCAGAGATATTACTTTGCCAACAAAGGTCCATCTAGTCAAGGCTATGGTTTTTCCAGTAGCCATGTATGGATGTGAGAGTTGAACTATAAAGAAAGCTAAGTGCAGAAGAATTGATGCTTTTGAACTGTGGTTTGGAGAAGAGTCTTGTGAGTCCCTTGGACTGCAAGGAGTTCCAACCAGTCCATCCTAAAGGAGATCAGTCCTGGGTGTTCATTGGAGGGACTGATGTTGAAGCTGAAACTCCAATACTTTGGCCATCTGATGGAAAGAACTGACTCATTTGAAAAGACCTTGATGCTGGGAAAGATTGAGGGCAGGAGGAGAAGGGGACGACAGAGGATGAGATGGTTGGATGGCATCACTGACACAATGGACACGGGTTTGGGTGGACTCTGTGAGTTGGTGATGGACAGGGAGGCCTGGCGTGCTGCAGTTCATGGGGTCACAAAGAGCCGGACACGACTGAGCAACTGAACTGAACTGAATACACACACACACACACACACATATATATAACTGAGTCACTCTGCTGCACAGCAGAAACTAAAACATTGTGAATCAACTATACTTCAATAAATTTTACAATTCATTAAGAGGGTAGATGTCATGTTTAATGTGCAATACAGTATTGTTAACTCTAAGTACACTGTTTCTAGAAAGCAAATTTCTAGCAAGTATTCATCTTGCTTAACTGAAACTTCATGCTCCTTGCCTAGTATTAGTAACTTCCCATTTCCCCTTCCCCCCTCCACCCTTGGCAATCAACATTCCACTATTTATTTCTATGAATTTGACTATTTCAGAGACCTCATATAAATGGAATCATATAGTTCTTGTCTGTCTGTGACTAGCTTATTGCAGTTAGCATACCTCCTCAAGACACATCCATGTTGTTATATATTGCAAAATCTCCTTTTTTAAGGCCAAATATTTTTCTATTATTTTCTTTATCCATTCATCTGACAATGGACATTTAGGCTATTTTCACATCTTGGCCCTTGTGAATATTACTTTAATGTATTTGGGAGGGCCAATTATCTCTTTGAGATTCTGATTTCTATCTTTTTTGATAAACACCCAGAAGTGAGATTGATGGATCATATGTTAGTTCTATTTTTTATTTTTTGATGCATCTCTATCCTCCATAATAGCTGCACCATTGTGCATTCCCATCAAAGTGTCCAAGGGTTCTAATTTCTCCACATGCTTGCCAACACTTGTGTTTTATTTCTTTGATAATAGCTGACAGGTAGAAGATGGTATCTCATTGTGGTTTTGATTTGTAGGTCCCTGAGGACTAGTTACTTTTGAGCATTGTTTCATATACATATTGACCATTTGTGTGTCTTCTTTGGAGAAATGTCTATTCTAGCTCTTAGCCCAATTTTTAATCTGGTTGTCAGGGGTTTTGTGCCATTGAGTTGTAGGGCTTTCTCACACACTCTTTTACCCCATCTCCATCTTTGTCTTCATTTTCTTTAACTTTAATCAGTTTTTAATTCTAACACTTGGCAGCCAATGCAAAAGTATTTATAACCCATTCACACAAACCAGAACTTCACACAGACCATGGATTATAATTGGGTTGATGTCCTGATGAGACAAATACAAATGTGTTACCCACCCCAGACTATTTGAAACTTTCCTCTTCACACAGGAATCACAGCGGTCCCTGGTCCCAAAGGCAGAGTATATTATCACAGGAGATAACAACAGGAGATGTACTTGAGATGCTGGAGATCACCTATTTAGCACACACTCTTGAGTTCCTCTTGGAAAAATTTTAAACATGGTGTCTGTCATTCTACCTCTATAGCTTCAGTCCTTTGAACCTTCAAGAGCCCATTCACTAAGAATAAACATAGATTTTGAAATCACTCTGCCTTACTGTATTTGGGCTGCTTTAACAGAATACCACAGACTGGGTGGCTTGTAAACAACAGAAATTTATTTCTCACAGTTTTGGAAGCTGGAAAGTCTGGAGATCAAGGTACTGGCAGATCTGCCATCTGGTGAGCGCCCACTTTCTAGTTTATGGATGGCTGTCTTCTCACTGTATCCTCAGATGCCTAGGTCTCTCTCATGTCTCTTTTGTAAGGGCATGAAGCTCATTCATTAGGGTTCTACCCTATGACCTCATCATCTCCCAATACCCCACACCTTCTATTATCATCACATTAGGAATTAGGTTTCAACATACAAATTTTGGGGAGACACAAAGAGTCTGTAAGAACTCTTTCTTGAACTTTGGAGTTGATCAGTTCAACTGGGATGAAGTAATCATGAAAATAAATGGGAAAAGAGCACAAGTGAAAAATAAAGAGATTCTGTTAAAGGACGTTAGAGATCTACCACCTACCCTGATTCCAGAGCAGCTCTCGCAGCCATCTTTGAAACTCCAGTGCCAGTGTTCAGACCTGCTCAGTGGGAACGCTGTCCAGCTGGACAGCCTGGAAGACCAGGCTTGCAACCCGTGGGCCACACTGAAAGTCTCTGAATGTCAGAAAATCCACTGGAGCAACCAGCTCTCCCCCAGCAGTGAAGTTGCCTCTCTGGAACCAATCATAACTTTAGGGAAGGAAAGAAACCCAGCTCTAAAGAAAAAAGTGTTTCTTGAAACCTGAACATTTGAGTCACAAGTATCTGACCCAGTTCTGCAGACACAAATTCTTGTCACCAGCAAAACCAGTAGACTGAAAACAGTCATTTTGAATCCTGTAGGAAAAAAATCATTACTCAACAACACAATCACATCCCCAAGGGGAATATCCATGCCAAAATAAGGTGCATGAAGAAATCAACTAAGAAAGGATGGAGAGAGGAGATATGAAAGGACAGCTTGTAATCCTGGAAATGAGAACTATTGTGTGGCCTTGGGGGGAGTTATTTCACATTTCAGGACACAGTTCCCCTTTTGTGGAATAAGAAAGTCAGGCTAGAAGGCCCCACCTCCCTTCCAAGCTCCAGTACTCAGCAAGGCACAAGGAGAAGAAAGAAATAGGACAACAGGACCAATAGGATTCAGACTGACCAGTGTGTATTTGTGGCTTTAAAAAAAAAAATTACATCTCAAGACCTAATCTAGCTGAAAGGCAGAAGACAGCCAGACAGAAAGCACAAACAGGACATCGATCCAAAAAGGTCGCAGACAAGCCATCCTGGATCTCAGCCCCAGACTCTGAGCCATCTACCAAGAAATTTAAGAGGATATCTCCAAGAGTCCAGCTGCTTTTAAACCAGTGTCTCCACTTCAAATGGCAAAATAATTCCATCTGACCATTCCCTCTGTAGTGAGGAGTTATAGCTACAAACCTGCCAGCACCCTGGCATTGCTGGCATTTACACTGCAAGGTCACCGGCCTGTGAAATACATTCTGTAGTGTTGGTGAAAACAAGGCGGGCTACAGAGGTCGATGTGTGGTCCAAGACCCAGGGTCTCATTCTCTCCCGTATACTCCGCCACTCCCTGCTCTCAGTTGAAGGCAGTAATGTTTAATTGTCTGGAGGATTTTCTCTGCTCCTATTCTTAATAGCCTAAGGAATTAAATGGACTCTCCTCAGAAGAGCTGTTCTCAAATGAAAATAACAGACAGTGCCAAAACCTGTAAAAAAAAAAAAAAAAATGGTTCTCAAACTCCAGTGAGCATCAAAACTACCTGGAGGGCTTGTTAAATCACAGATTGCTGGGCCCCAGCTCCAGAGTTTCTTTCAGAAGGACTGGGGTGGAGCCCAAGAATTTTGGTACTGATGCTACTAGTCTGGGGACCACACTTTGAGAACAATTGCTCGAAATAATTTTCTTTTCTTGGCTTGGATAAATTTAATTCTTGACCCATCAATAGCAATAATACTTGACATTTATCAAGGATTTACTATGTGCTAGACAGAAAGTGCTAAGTGATTTACTCACAGAAATCATGCTATTTATTCCTGATACTAGCTCTTTGAGGTATTGGTTATTATTTCTTTTCACAAGTAAAGAAACCAGAGTTTAGGGAGATTATGAAGAGAATAGCAGAAGAGAAGGCCAAGTCTCATGGTGATCTCTGGGGAAACTGAGATAGCAAGTAGAATGGATTTGCATTTGGGATCTGAAAAATCACAACTAAGCAAGCGGGAAATGAAAGAGACAAGGAAAAATAGAAGTCCCAGTGAAAAATGTCTGGGTCTTCACAGGAAATGAGCCAATAGATTCAAAACCAAAAGCCATCAGTATCTCCAACTGCATTCCCAGTATCTAGGACAAAGTTCTCACAGCCTTTGAGGTCATACAGATGGTGGTGGAATTGTCACTGCTGCTGTTATTGTTAGAGTCAATAATATAATTACGCATCTGGTTGTCTCCAGATGATACCACCTTCCTTAAAACCCTCTTAAGGTTTAGTTGTTATGATTTTTTAAATTTTTTTCTCACACTTCATGTACTTCAGAAGCAAAAGTTTGGGTATGTGTGTGAGAGTAATGCTAGGGGCTTAACACAATATAAGTTTTTTTTCTTACTCCTGTAAAGTCCAAACTACAGACCAAAAGCAGCAAATATTCAAGACCCCAGGATCCTTCCATTCAGTGACTGGTCATCCTCCAGGGTCTGAGAGTCCTCCAGGATCCTCTGTCTCCATCAAGCAGACAGGAGAAGAGAGAGAATGGAGCATTGCACATGGAAGGCTTCTAGGGGACAGGATTGGTAGTGCTGAGCATAGTTCTATCCTAATTCTGTGGACTAGAACTACATCACTTGACCACTCTTAATGACAGAAAAGGCTAAGAAATATTGTTTGTATGCCCAGGAAGAAACACTACCAGAATCAGTGTGTATCTAGGTAGTGTTTGTCACAGTAATTGCTTCCAGATCATTTGTCATCTTTCTTCCTTCAGTCCAAAACACTTCGAGTCATTAGCTGCAGACTTTCTCACACCCCTATAAGCCTCTCAGGAACTCCCCTTCATTTACCAGTGGATTTAGCACCTAGTTTATTGTCTCTCTAGTTCTCTATCAATCTTGACATCTTCAATATCGCCAAGGATGAGCCGTTCACCATCACAGCCTCTCTGTTTCTTGACCTCCTCACCTCTAGCAAGCTTGCTCTTTTTTTCCCCTATCTCACCTCACCTCTACCCCTCCCACCAGTCTTAGTGGAACCACTTGCAGGAATTTCCAGTTCCTGCACACCGACCACCATCATTTATCCTTCCAGTGTACTCGTATTATTCCCACTGCAAGACGGCTTGACTTCCTTAAAAACACCAACCCACTGATCCCAACAATGTTCACCACTCTCACCCTCTTACCTCCTCATTCTCTAGCTAACCCAGCTTAGCATTTAAATAATCATGTCTCTAAAAACACGGTATTTCCCTATCCTCATCCATTATACCCCATTAATGATCACCACCTCCAAAAACTTCAGACTGGCTATCCTGTACCGGCTGCCTCTCCCAGGCTTGCTCCCAATCAGCTAAACATCTTATTCACAAATATTTCAGTGCTTCTCCCAAACCATTTCTGCATCCACTTAAAGTTAGACTAGGCCAACAGTTAGCTAACTACAGCCCATATGAGCCAAATTCAGCTCAATGACATTTGTGTAAATAAAGTTTTTTGAAGCACAGCCCCACTCCCTGGGTAACTAAGCTTCTATGGCTACTTTAGTGCTACAACAACAGAGGGGAGTAGTTTTGACAGAGACTGTACAGCTCACAAAGCATAATTTACTGTCTGGCCCTTTACAGAAAAATACTTACCAACTCCTTGTTTATTCTCATGTTCAGTGTCATCTGAGTTTTAATGGCCATAAAAAGTGCCATATATTTTGAAAGGTTTTTCTTTTTTTTATTAAAGGATGGTAATTTTTAATTGCTTGAATTATTTATACCATTCAATTATCTGTAAAAATAATTGATAGAGCCCTGATGCCACAATATGACTATCCATATTTATGTGTGCTAACTCACCTTACATTTTTTGAGACCTTAAATCACCATCCTATTGGAACTTAAAATAGTCCTGTAATGAGGGAGGGGCAGCTATTCCTTACTCAATATTAACAATGAGAGAAGAAGCGAACTGAGGCAAGGAGATTAAATGACAACCCATCAGATAACTGCACCTGGGCTGAGATGCCAGCTCCAGAGTCTGGCTCCTTGCCAGCCAGTGCTGTCTCACTCAGCGCTGCTGCCTCTCCCAGGGAGAGGGCACCTGTCCTTGTGGAAACACTGGGCCCTCTGTCCCCATTGGCGCTCCTATCACAGGGCTCGGTATCAGAACACACTGGCCCCCAGCCACAGGCCAGCACGCTAGCTCCCGGCGCATTGCCAAGGGCCTGGGATAAATGCCTACACAAAGCACCAGAGCGCAGACAGCACCACACCCAGGCTTGGCATCATTTTTCTTTATAGGAAGGTAAAATGTAATTGCCAAGGAAAAAAAACAAAAAAATCACCGCTTTCTCTGGATAGTAACCCTGCCAACTACACAAGTGAAGGGTAAGCTGTTTTGTCATTTTCCCGAGCTTCCTGAGTCCTCGTCACACTTTCTCATAGATATCTTCCTCCAAAGTGGGATGAGAGCTGACCTTCAGGTGTATTTATAGCTCACCCTGAACAACATCAGCTGAAGACTTCTAATTGCTTTGAAAGTGAGCAATAGAACTGGGATTATGTGATTATGTTTAACACATAAATCTTAAATTGGGAGACAAAAAAAAAAAAAAGACCATGCATGACTTCCATGGAAGGTCATTTAGCAACAGCAAAATCTGGCTTCAGAGCCAGCCAGCCAGCCTCAGACACCCACCGTGTCTCCTACCTTCTTGAATGAAGAGTGCTCACAGTTCCTCCCTGTCCATAATCCGCAGGGACTCATTCAGCCAAGTGTGCTGGCCTGCCATCATTCAGCTCACTGGTCCCAGGCCAGAGTTCATGCACATTGCGTGCAGCTGAGCCACTCTGGGGAGAGCCTCTGCCTGTGTAAATCAACAGACAGGGGATTCTTAACCCCATGTCACTCTCCCATTTGACAAACGCACAACCTGAGCAGAGCTCCCCCCAAGCCAGCCTGTCCCAGCCTTCGTCTCAATACCTCTTCTCCCTCAAACCCAACCCTTCATCATTAATAGCAATCTACCCTTCAGGATGTCACAGGGCAAGCGGCTGAACTAGATCAACCCTCCAACATGTTCCTAAAACAACTGGGAGAAGAACTAAATTGAACATTATACCTCAATTACTTCTCTTATCTGTGTCCTTTTGTCCATCCTATCAAGGAGTTTAATGTCTTGAAAGCAGGAACAATATCTTACCTTTAAGTAGCATCTCCAGCCCTAACACACGCCCTGACGTTTAAGAGACACTCGATACTAGTTTAATTAGTATTGTTAGATTACAGAGGGTTCGGAATTTGTATTGTCTTTGGAGTCACAGCTAAAGGTCACTGCTATATGACCAAAATGCAATATTAGGCAACGTCGATTTAACCTAGATGGGTCATTCTAGCCAAAAGTCCAATTTGTAATAAAACCTTTATCCTATCTCAAAAGCTACTAGAAGCAGCAATCATACTTAAAATGTTCCATGAAGAAATGTGTTGACAGCTTTTCAGTACTTTTTTCAGTGTGTGATATAGCTGAAATCCTTTTTAATATATCCTTTTTAATATAGGATATAGCTGAAAATAAAGCACGTTTTATACTACAGAGCTCAACCAACTAGACTAGCTGTCCAGTAATCCTATCAGGCAATTCCAGTTGTCATTCTCATATGGAATGTAAAAGGACAGAGTCATCACAAGCTTCAGAGTGGCCAGCCCAGGTCACACAGAAGCTCATAAGCCAGTCTGCAAATAGAAACAAGAATTCCTGGTGGTGGTGTCTGAGGATTCCATACTCAAAGTTTTAGTCGCTCAGTCATATCCGGCTCTTTGGGACCCCATGGACTGTAGCTCACCAGGCTCCTTTATCCATGGAATTCTCCAGGCAAGAATACTGGAGTGTGTTGCTATTCCCTTCTCCAGGGGATCTTCCTGACCCAAAGATCGATTCTTTACCATCTGAGCCACCAGGGAAGCCCCTCCACACTGAAATACACTGTTTCTGAAATGGTCTTTATAGACCACTTTGCTGGGATACTACCTTTGTCCTTGAAGAAGTGGCTTCTTGCAAAAGCACCACTAACGGTGCTGAGCTTCATGAAAAATCTAAGGTGTCAGCTTCAGGAATGTAGATCTTATAAATGGGCACATCTTATAAACGAACATTACAACTCAAGCCACAGATTAAACATTAATAGCAATTCATAAAAAAGGCCCAGAGGAGGACAGACTAGTTAGATTGTCCCTAATAAGAGACAGATGCACATTTATATTTTCCATGTATTCATTTTTCAGTAAGATTCCAAACCCCCCTAAGCACAGACACTTTATAGTAAATCAAAAAGAAAAAGGAAAGAATTACTGCATACATTTTCACATCCTTCATAAGATACAGGAGAATGTTTTTGTCTGACTTGTTTTTGCTGTGTTATTCCTGGTCTACTTTAATAAGAAAGTTTCAGTCTGATCTGATTCAAAATCTCCATGGCATCCTCTCCATAACTTCACTCGTCTCTTTAATGACTAGGAGTTAGAAAAGGGCTCTTTAAATCAGGGTTACTTGTTACTTCAAGTAGTTAACAGCTTTTTTAAATGAATCTGGGCATAGTCTCTTGACACTCACAGAAAATTATTTTTCAAGGCAAAAAGTTACCTGTTTTATCATGAACACTGAACATTTCTGTGATCCTATAGGGAAAGAAAAAGCTAGAATTGAATATGTTTCTAGAAATATTCTGAATCCTTGCAAGCATATGTTACATCCATTATAGATAAAACTCCTTCTGGGTCATGTCTCTGGCGATAAATGAGTGGTTTCTTGTGTATAAGCACAGGTACTGAAGGCCAGCTGGTACAATGCCCTCTGTGGAACTTTTTAATCAAATCTTGCACACAACCAGGGATCCAGAGGTGATCTTATTTCTTCTCGGAGAGGCAGCTCTGTTTCAATTAGTATCTCGATATCAGAAAACACTGCCAGAAAATCACATAATCAAAAGGGAAAAAATTTTTAAGGACTTAACCAATTCAAAAAAAATGGAAGTAGGTAATTAAAGATTAAAAATACTCTGAAATCTTAATGTGGCAGTATAAATATGCCTCACGATACCATGGCAACATGCTCTCTTTTTTTAATGAAATTGATTAATTAGCCTGTGAGCTTGAAAAATGTCA
This sequence comes from Cervus elaphus, assembly GCF_910594005.1. Lineage (NCBI taxonomy): Eukaryota > Metazoa > Chordata > Mammalia > Artiodactyla > Cervidae > Cervus > Cervus elaphus. The sequence continues at coordinate 68,136,112 of NC_057825.1, read as the reverse complement.
GAGCAAAAGGACTGGAAATGCCTCGCTCCAAGCTAACAGCTTACCTCACCTCTTCCTTCCTGAGCATGTCAGTCGGAAACAGTAGAGGTTGATCTGTGGAAGAAATCTCCAACTACAGCTCTGTTTTAAATGCATGAAAAATGTGAAGGCTTCAATAGCATGCATTCCAAATCAGCTCTGAAGATCCATAGATGAGAGAGTCTCAGATACACAAAGGTCGAACGAAGCACCGTGCCATTGGACTGGGGCACCAGTGCACAGAGAGAAATAGGAAAGTAGCTTTGCAAATAGAACCCACTAGAAACAAATTTATGTATGTGTCTGTGTGTATGATATAGCAATGAAGTAAAGAGATCATTTCCACAACTCATACGTGGAAATTTCATGTTATAGTCATATTTCATGTGTATCTATAAAGATAAATAGATGCAAATATATTGGCATATTTTTACATATACTATAAATCTCTAGGAGTTACTAAGGAGAGAAGCAAAATTAAATGCTAGACTTTCCTGCTGCTTCAGAGTAAAGGAGGTCATATTCTTTATTGGAAGCAAAAATGAAGACTATCTATGTTACAAGACAGCCTAGTCAGAATAAATACACAGATTGCTGGCCACCTCTGTCTTACTTTAGTATCACTGTCTCACTCACATAAAAAGACACCTCCACACAACACCTCTCTACTGCACAAGGACTAGAAATTTCTGTCATTAGATCAGAACTCTTTTTGCTGGAGACATTCCTGTACATAGTCAACGTTTAGCAGATTTCCTATAATGGCTTCTACCCTCTAGATGCTGGTAGCATTCCACAACTGTGACAACCCAAATCATCTGCAGACATAGCCAAATGTCCCTTGTTGGGGAGGTAGGTGAGGGACAAAACTCCCCTCCACTGAAAATTCCTGCATTATTCAGTGAGTTAAAAAAAAAAAAAAGGTAGGGGGCAGTATAGAGCACTATCTCTCATGGAAATCAGTGCAGACCACCCAAATGAGAACAAACAGAGGCTATTTATTCAGAGCTTGCCACAGCCAGGGAGTCAGCCACCATCCTCTAATTGGCAGAGACAGAGGCAGGCAGGGTAGTGGAAAGGCTTTATAGAGAAAAAAAGAGGAGAAAAAAAATGGTTTCAGCAGTGCTCTGGTGGGCATGAGGAAGCTGGAGGCAGGGCACCTCAAGTGATTATTTTGGAAGCATATTTGGCTTTTTCTGTTGGCCCTGAGTTGGACATGTGGGCAAAAACCAGGGAAGCTGGCTTAAGACAGTGCAACTATACTCTGCAACAGTTCTGTAGATTAAAAGCCTGACGGCTGCAATCAAGTATCAGCAGGCCGTGTTTCTTCTGGAGACTCTAAGCAAGAATTTATCTTTTAACCTTTTCCAGCTTCTAGAGGCTGCTCCCATTTCTTGACTCACAGCCACCTTCCTCCATCTTCCAAGCCAGCAATGTCACATCTCCCTCTGGTTCTCCTCTTCTGTATCTCTTACAATTTTAAGCACCCTTGTGATTACACTGGACCCACCTGAATAACCCAGGCTACTCTCCCTATTTTCAGGTCAGCTCTCTTGCAATCTTACTTTACTGATTAATAGCTTAATTATAAATTAATTCTATCCAAAACCCTAACTCCCTTTTTCTAGCCAGCATAATATAGTGATGGCTCCAAGGATCAGGATAGACATCTTTGGGGGGTCACTGTTTTTCCTAAAACATCATTCAATGAACAAAGTGTGATCCCTGGACCAGCAGCATCAGCATCACCTGGGAACTTGTTAGAAAAGCAAATTCTGAGGGCCCACCCTGGATCTACTGAAGAAAAACTCTGCAGGTGGGTTCTAGCAACCTGGTTTAACAAGCCTTCCAGGTGATGCATTTTCAAGGTTGAGAAACACTAATCTGTACTCCTCTTTTCCACTTTAAGATTGCGTGGTCTTTATATGAGGCCTTTGGGAACAATTAAATTCCTTGGAAATATGCTGTTTACCAGAGTAATCTTCCCAAAATGTAAATTCTACTTACATCACTCCTCTACTAATAATCCTTAAATGCGTCTCTCCCCAGGTCTCATTGGCTAAGCTCCACACATGTTGGCATGGCATGAAAGCTCCTTCCTCATCTCACCTCTGCACATCTCTCCCCCTCCTCCCTCTCCTCTCCACCACCCTCACCAAGTTTCTTGCAGCTCTGGGCTCTTTCATGTATTTGATGCCTCCTCGCACATGCTCTTCCCTCCCCCTGGAAAGTTCAGCCTCTTTCCTGGCAAACTCCACCTCCTCCCTCATAATGTTACTTCCTCCAAAACACTGCCCTGATCTTCACAGGAAGTTGAGGGTTGCATCTCCTGTGGCCCATGGTCTCCTGCATAAACTTCTACATAGAGCTTTCATGGGATTGAGTTTATATGTCTGTCTCTTACCCCAGACTCTGAAGCTTTTGCGTATGTGCCAGGATAACCTGACAATGGTAACCCAGAATAAACAGAGGGCTAGAAACATAAGATTCTTTGAGAATGTTTACATGTATAAACAGATGATAACATTTAATGAAGCATTCTTCCATTCAAATACCTGGTGATATCCTAAAAGCAACTATCATTATATAAATTTGTCCAGAAAAAAAGGTTTCCTGAAGACAGATTAATATTCAACTGACTCTAGAAAGAATCACCTTAATCTTCAATGAGAAGGAATCCCTCAAGGGCAAGAAAATATTGTTAAAACCCTCCTCCCACATCCCAAACTTATTTCTTTACACATCCTACTACTCCCCCCTGAAAGCCATCTGGAAACTGATCAAAAAGGCGTGAAACAAATAACTGGATGTGGGTCAGCTTGGCAAAGGGGTTCCACAGATCTCCTTTACTGTGTACTCCACACAAGCAGCCCCAACCTGCCCTGGCGGGCTGGGGGGAAAGGAGGAGACATCCTCAGATTGCTGTAGAGGGACCTCCCATCCTATACAGACACCAGGAATTACTGCCAGCTAGTACTCCTGCCTGGAAAATCCCATGGATGGAGAAGCCTGGAAGGCTGCAGTCCATGGGGTCACTGAGGGTCGGACACGACTGAGCAACTTCACTTTCACTTTCATGCATTGGAGAAGGAAATGGCAACCCACTCCAGTGTTCTCACCTGGAGAATCCCAGGGATGGGGAAGCCTGGTGGGCTGCCATCTATGGGGTCGCACAGAGTCGGACATGACTGAAGTGACTTAGCAGCAGCAGCAGCAGTCCACTGCAGAGACACTGGTGATTTCATAAGCTTCATAACACAGAAGGGTATAAAGAGGAGAGGAGGGAAAATGGCACAGTAGGAAGCAGTTGGGCTTCTGCCCATGGGCCTACAAACTGAGACCTGCACTTGCCCAGCTTTAGGACCAAAGAAAAAACCCAGAGTCAGCAACACAGACTCAGTGGTTTCGTGGACAGGGGAGCTTACCTGTCTGAAGTATCAACCTGGAGCAACACCCCGCTGTGTGTAGCAGACAGTGGGCACTTGCAGGCGGCAGTTTTCACTCCCACCCTACACTCCACCCGACCAGAAGGTTCCTATCGGGGAATTGAGGTCAGGTGGGCTCATTAGTTACCAGGGAAACCAGCACAGGGTCACGCCCCTCGCTGCCTTTTTGAAGAGCACAGTCACCAGCTGGGGCCTGCCTACAGCAAGGATTGGGTTGGCCAAAACGTTCATTTGGATTTTTCCATAAGATGTTAGGGAAAAACCTGAACAAGCATGTTGGTCGAGCCAATATGTAGGAAGGTCAGTCAGGGGCAGGTGAAGGAGGCACTGGTGGAAAAGGTATGTACAGAGAGCAAGAGAACAACCATCTTGAATGGCCTGACCACACAGAAGCAGAAAGGTTTTATGTCAGGTCTCTAAAGCAGTATCTTCCAGGTTGTGGATGATAGCTAATTAGTGGGGCATTTAACAGTTTATTGAGAGGACAACCTGCATTATTTTCCATAAGGGAGAATATTTTTTATAGAACAGAGTATTAAAAAAATAGAATAGCTGAAAGCGTACAACACATAGAAAGGGTTAAGTATTGTCAGTGAAACGTCAATTCAGTGATTCAAACCCGTAAATTTGTTTGGTTCTGAGATCGAAGACTTCACTTACTGTCAAGGTCACTTCACTTACAACTCAAGGTCAATACAGTTGGAAAAACACTTCAAAGGGATGTTGGAGTGATGCTGGACACTCCTCATGGACAATGCTTATCTCCTCAGCTGAAAGGGATTTCACCCTGAAAAGATTACCTACTTTGTACAAGATAGTTGGCACTTGGCACACATGACTCGTGATTCACTGCATGTGTCCTAACTTCTCAATTGCGCCCTCAGCTCTCTGTGGAACAGAACAGCCTTCACTCCACAGTTTCCTGCCACCTGGCCCAGGGCCTCGCACACAAAGTAGATTTTTAATGAATATCTATGGGTTGGCTGAATTATACAAACCATCGTTTATTAAGAGACTCAGGTAAAATGTTTAGAGGGGAAAAAGAAGAATTTCAAAGAAAGTATAAACTTATTAAATGTTCAGCATCCATGCCTAATTGTCCAATTATGCTGCTATTTGGGGGTATATCCGACATGAAGCATTATAATAAAACCAGAAACAGGGCATGTGCCAAGAAGACAGTTAGGAAGACCCTAAACTCACCTCCTCCCACTGGCATACCCAAATTACAACTACTTAGAGAGCAACTATCTAGAGAATGACCAGCGGAAAAGATCTTCCACAACAGAAGGTATAAAGAGGGGACCAAACAAGATGGGTAGGAGGGGCAGAGATATAGGGTACAATCGAGGCCCACACCCCCAGGTAGGCAACCCACAAACAGGAGAATCAGCACAATTACAGAGGTTTTCCCAAGGAGCATGGGCTTCCCTAGTGGCTCAGTGATAAAAGAATCCACCTGCAATGAAGGAGATGCAGGTTCAATCCCTGGGTCAGAAAGATCCTCTTGAGAAGAAAATGGCAACCCACTCCAGTGTTCTTGCCTAGGAAATCCCATGAACAGAGGAGCTTGGAGGGGCCCATGGGGTCACAAAGAGTCAGACATGACTTAGTAACTAAACAACAGCAATCCCAAGGAGCAAGGGATCCAAGCTACAGTCAGGCTCCCAGCCCTGGGAAGCTGCCCTGTAAAGACTAGACTCTGAAGGGCTTGTATATGGGGACTTTCCTGGTAGCTCAGATGATAAAGAGTCTGCCTGCAATACAGGAGATAGGGGTTTGAACCCTGGGTCAGGAAGATCTCCTGGAGAAGGGCATGGCTACCCACTCCAGTATTCTTTCCTGGAAAACCCAATGGATGGAGGAGCCTGGCAGGCCACAGTCCCTATGAATGGGAGATCCAGAGGGCTGTGTAAAACAGGGACTCTGATCTTTAAGAGCACAATACAAAAGCTCACAGGCTCCAAGTTCCAGGACAGAAGTAGTAATTTGAAAAAGCCTAGGTCAGATCCACTCATGCATCTGGGATCCCCCTAGGGATCTGGGTAGCAGCTATTTGGGGGAGCTCCTTCTACCACAAGGACACTGATGCTGGTAAGTGCCATTTTGGAGTCCTCTCTCCAGCCTACTAGCCCTGGGGGTCTTATCCACCCACCAGCAGGCTGGCACTAGCTCACTAGCCCTGAGCACCCATGGGCCCTGCAGCCAGTCGTCCCAGGACCTGGCCTTGCCTGACCAGTGGACCAGTAACCACTATGTTAGGCAGAGCCTGGCAGTCAGCTGGGCTGGGGCCAGCCCCACCTACCAGCACACTCGCAGTAGGCGGCTCTGCCACAACGAAAGAGCCCATGCAGCTCACATAAGGGGCAGTCTTAGAGCATATAAGCTGCTGGGCCCCCTAGGACTTCTCTGACATAAGGCCACTTCTCCAAAATCAGGAAAGCCAACCAGCCTACTGAATATACAGAAATAAACACAAAGAATTAGGCAAAGTGAGGAATATGTTCCAAATGAAGGAACAAGACAAAATTTCAGAAAAAAATATAAACTAAGTGGAGATAAGCAATCTATCTAATAAAGAGTTCAAGATAATGATCACAAAGATACTCAACGAACTCAAGAATAGATGAACACACTGAGAAATTTAACAAAAATTTAGAAAATATAAAGAAGAACCAAAGAGAGCTAAATATAATAAGTAAAATAAAAATATACTAGAAGTAATCAACAGTAGATCAAATGATACAGAAGAATAGATCCATGAACTGGGAGAGAGAGTAGTGAAAAATACCCAAGCAGAACAGCAGCAACAACAAAAACAAAAGGCAAGATCAAGATGGCAGAGTAGGAAGACCCTGGACTCACCTTCTTCCATGAACACACCAAAACTACAACAATATACAAGGTAACATATAGAATGTTATATCAAAAATATAGAACGTATAACTTACATGTTATATGGAACATACAAAACAATATATACAGCAATACATAGAACGAGCTGAAGACTATCAGAACAGTTCTACAACCAAGGACATAAAGAAAACACCACACTGAGACAGGTAGGAGGAAAGAAAAGTGATCTAGTCAGAACCTACAAGCCTGGTGTGTGTGCATGCTGAGTGGCTTCAGTCGTGTCCAAGACTGTACAACCCTATGGACTGCAGACTGCCAGGCTTCTCTGTCCATAGGATTATCCAGGCAAGAATACTGGAGTGGGCTACCATGCCCTCCTCCAGGGGATCTTCCCAACCTAGGGACTGAACCCGCCTCTGTTACATCTCCTGCATTGGCAGGAAGGTTCTTTACCGTTAGCACTGCTTGAGAAGTCCCAAGCCTGGTGGGTCACCCCAAAGAGGAGGGGAATGTCACAAACTTAGGAATCCTCCCTAACAAGCAAGGAGTTCAAACCCCACATTGGACATCCCAGCACAGGAAAATGTCCACACTGAGAAAATGAGCCCCCCCAGGATGGTTTAGAAAACCAGTGGGCTTACTATAGGGCTGTGGGAAACTGAGACTCCACTCTTAAAGGGTGTGTACACAGAACTGCTCACTTTCAGTCCCAACACAGAGGCAGCAGATTAAAAAGTGCCATGTTCTCTGGCCAGTCTGCCCAGACCACCCCAGCTTGTCCCCAACAAACACTGGGCTCTGGTTGCCAATAAACTCCAGGAGAAACCACAGCTCAAGCCCCTCATCCAGCTCCTGCCCCATCCCCCACAAAGAAGTGACCATCATCTCATGGCTCCAGCCCCAGGCCCCATGAAAAGGGCAACCATCATCACACCCCAGAAGAAGCCATGGCTTGCACCAGGCTGTTTCTCCAGCTCCTGTAGCTCCATCCTATCCTTCGCCAAGGCAGCAACTGCCAATGCCCTGGGAGAAGCTGTGGCTCATGCTGAGCTCTGGTTCTAGCCCTTCTGGCTCCAGTCTACCCCTGGCCAGGGTGCAGCCACCTGTGTATCCCAGGAGAAGCCTAGCCCAGGCCAAACTCCAGCTCTAGCCTTTTCCCTCTGTCTCAATCCCACTCTGATAAGGCAATGCCCCAGTGCATGGTGGAAAAAGTCCCAGCCTACACTCAATTCAGATTCAACTCTCCCATCAAAGCCACTGGGAACACACAGAGTACATAGGGACATGCCCACACAAGGACAGACCTGCAAGACCAGGATAAGTAACATCTCACCTAATTTCATAGAGATAAACAGAGAAAGTAAAAAAAGAGAGAGAGAAGACAGAAGAACATGTTCCAAATGAAAGAACAAGATGAAACCTCAGGGAAAAACCACTAATGACATGAAAACTAAATAACTGACCTAATAAAGAATGCAAAGCAATGGTCATAAAAATGCTCACTGAACTCAGCAAAAGAATGAAGAAACTCCATAAGAATTTCAACAAAGAACTGGAAAATATAGAAAAGAACCACTCATAACTGAAGAATAAAATAACTGAAATGAAAAATACACTAAAAGAATTAACAGCAGATTAGAAACATACAATCTCCCAAGTCTGAATCAGGAAGAAATAGAAAATATCAACAGACCAATTACCAGTAATAAAATTGAATCAGTAATTTTAAAACTCCCAATAAACAAAAGTCTAGGACCAGATGACTTCACAGGGGAATACTACCAAACATTTGAGAGTTAATACTTATCCTTCTCAAAAAAATTCCAAAATATTGAAGAGGAAGAACACTTTCAAACTCATTTTATGAGGCCACCATTACCGTGATACTAAAACCAGACAAATACACTACTAAAAGAGAAAACTACAGGCCCATATACCTGATTAGCAAAGTGAAAAAATCCTCAAAATATTATCAAACTGAATTCAACAATACAATAAAAGGATAATATACTATGATGACCAAATGGGATTTATTCCAGGGATGCAAGGATGGTTCAACATCTGCAAACCAATTAACATGATATACCACATTAACAAAAAGAAAGATAATCACATGATCATCTCAATAGATACAGAAAAACTTTTGACAAAATTCAAAATTTTATCAAAAAAGTTTTATTTATGATTAAAACTCTCAATAAAGTGTATATAGAGGAAATATAACTCAACATAAAAGGACCAAAGCCAATGTCATACTCAATAGTGTGAAGCTAAAGGCATTTTTCTCTAAGACTGGGACTAAGACAATGACACCCACTCTCACCATTACTTATTCAACACAGCATTGCAAGCCCTAGTAACAGCAATCAGACAAGAAAAAGAAATAGAAGTAATGCAAAACTAAAAATTAGAAAGAAAGTAAAAATATCACTGTGCAGATGAACGATACTATGTTGGGAAAATTCTGAAGGAAATAGAAGTAATAAATTCTATTACTAAATAAAAGCAATAAATTCTAAGAGAAATAGAAGTAATGCAAAACTAAAAATTGGAAAGAAACTAAAAATATCACTGTGCAGATGAATGATACTATGTTGGGAAAATTCTAAAAATGCAACCCAAAAAGCTATCAGAATTAATAAATTCAGTAGAGTCAAAGGATACTAAATTAATATACAGAAATTTGATCTATTTCTATACACTAACAACAAACTATCAGAGAGAGAAATTAAGAAAAAAACATTTATAATTGCATCAAAAAGAATAAGATATGTAGGATTTACTAGGATTTACACTTAGATTTAGGAGTAAATCTAACCAAGGAGGTAAAAAAAACTATACTCAGAAAACTATAAGACATTGGTGGAAGAAACTGACTGTGACACAAATAAATGCAAAGATGTACCATGCTCATGGATTAGAAGAGTTGATGTTAAAATGACCGTACTACCCTAGGCAATCTGCAGATTCGATGTAATCCCTATCAAAATACCAATGGCATTTTCCACAAAACTAGAACAAATAATTCTATAATTTTCATGGAAACACAAAAGATTCCAAATAGCCAAAACAATTTTTGGGAAAGAAGAACAGAGCTATGTGTATCATGCTCCCTGGTTTCAAACTCTGCTACAAAGCTCAATCACCAAAACAGTATGGTAGTAACACAAAAACAGACACATGGATCAATTGAACAGAATAGAGAGCCCAGAAACAAACCCACTCTTACACGGTAAATCTATAACAAAGGAGATAAGACTATACAATGGTGAAAAGATCACCTGTTTAATAAATGGTATTGAAATAAACAGGACAGCTATATGCAAAAGAATCAATCATAAAACTTCTAGAAGAAAACATTTGCTTTAGTAATATTTTTTAGATCTGTCTCTTCAGACAAGGGAAATAAAAGCAAAAATAATCAAATGACACTACCTCAAACTAATAAGCTTTGCACAGTGAAAGAAACTATCAACAAAATGAAAAGGCCACCTACTGAATAGAAAAAGATACTTGCAAGCAGTAATCCAGTATGGAGTTAATATTCAAAGCACACAATGAATTAAAACAAGTCAACACCAAGAAAAACACAGACAACATGATTAAAAAATGGGCAGAGGACCTGAATAAATATTCTCCCAAAGATGACAGATGGCCAACAGACCACATGAAAAGATGTTTAACATCACTGATCAACAGAGAAACACAAATCAAACCACTGTGAGATGTCACCTCCTATCTGTCAGAATGGCTACTATCAAAAAAAGAAGAAATAACAAGTGTTGCCAAGGATATGGAGAAAAGGGAACACTGATGCACTGTTAGTAGGATCATAAATTGGTGCAGCCACTATAGAAAATAGTATGGGGGTCTCAAAAAATTATAAATAGAACTGTCACACGATCCAGCAATTTCACTTCTCAGTACTCACCCAAAGAAAACAAAAACACTAATTTAAACAGATATATGCATTTCAATGTTCACTGCAGCATTCTTTACAACATCCAAGATATGAAAGTATCCATCAATACACAAATGGATAGAGAAGATGTGATACTCACATATACAAAATGGAATTTACTCAGCCATAAGAAACAAAATCTTGCCAATTGCAACAGCATGGATGTATCTAAAGTGTATTTTGCTCAGTGAAGTAAGTCAGAAAGAGAATACCAGTACTACATGATCTCACTTAGTCATGGAGCCTAAAAAGCATAACAAACAAGACAAAGGAAAAACAGATTCATAGATACAGAGGACAAATGTGGTTGTCAGAAGGAAGCAGGGCGGAAGTAGTGGAAATAGGTGAAGGAGATTAAGAGATACAAAACTCCAGCTATATAATAAACAAGCCACAATGATGCAATATACCATCTAAGGAATATGGTCAATTACATTATAACAACTTTATATAGGGACAGATGGTTACTAGACTTATTGTGATGATCATTTCATAAGGTATGCAAATGTCAAATCATGTAGTACACCAGAAGCTAGCATAATATTGTATTACACATCAACTATGCCTCAATTTAAAAAATCAGAAACAAATGCCACACACAAAAAAAACCATAGAACAAAAGAACCATCAAAATAAGGCCCTGGTATAGACAGAGATTCTTGACTCAATGAATAATTTATACAGTCTGTAAAGCCAACACCTGGAAACTGCTAATTTAATCAAATTTGTATCGAACACTTAATTGTAGTAGGCCAAGATTTCAGGCTAGTTTGACAGCTGTTTTCATTACTTATAATTAATCTGTGGCATTCGGTTCACTTTGACACCTTGCTTGGACTTTAAGGTCCACTTAGTTTTGTTTGGTCTAAAAAATCAGTTCCATCAGGTGACATCATGTCAGTTATATCCCCTTTATTTTCCCTAATTCTAACAATTTATGTGATAATAGCAGAGAGTCTTGCCTACTTGAGGACACTCCATCTGCCTGCTGTGGTTTCAGTGGTCCTGCTCAAGGAACAAACACCATGTGGGCCCAGCATCTCCCCAGCAAGCTTTCCCCAACAGCCTCAATTTTCACAAAGGCATTTGTTTATTTATTCACCATTTGGCACACATTCACTAAGTCACTTATGCCAGGCACAGCAGGAAGCAAATAAAACTGAGTCCTTATCCCCGAGGAGTTCCAGTCCAATGGAAGACACAAAAGGGAAACTAATATTAAAACTTCACATCAGACTCCACCTTAACATTTGCAGGCCCAGACAGAGGGTACAAATAGAGGCCCTCATACCATGTATCTAAATATCAAAATGGTATATATCAAGCTTGTTTTGTTGTTTAGTTGCTAAGTCATGTCTGACTCTTTTGTGACCCCATGGACTGTAGCCTTCCAGGCTCCTCTGTCCATGGGATTCTCCAGGCAAGAATACTGGAATGGATTGCCATTTCCTTCTCCAGGAGATCTTTCCAACCCAGGGATCAAACTTGTGTTTCTTGTGTTGGTAAGCGGATTCTTTACCACTGAGCCACCGGGGAAGCCCAAATATCAAGCTAGCAGAAAGTTAAGTAACATGTGTTCTCTATTGCTATCTTAATAAATTTAACTTCAAAACAACCCAGAAAGTAGGCTCAAATTTAGAACGAGAACAGGAAAACCAGCCCCTAGCCTGTGTCCCACTGCCTTTCTCTTCCTGCCCTCAGTTCCATGTTGCCCATCAAGGGGCCTGGCATATATGTGTGCGGACACCTTCACATGTCCACGTTCATCCAGAGCCCCCCCCCACCCCCGCCAACAATTGCCCCTCAATGGACCTGGGGAGACACCCATATAAGCTCAAGAAACAGACTCAGGATAGAGAGTTTTAAAGCCTGAGGATAGAGGAACCCCATCAAGAGGACAGAGCAGCACATTTAAACACAGTATTTATCAAACATTTATGTACAGGAGGATCACCTGGAAAGCAAATTAGAACATAGTTTCCTGGGCCCCACTTCCAGAGATGAAGCTTTAGTAGGTATGAGATGGAGCCCAAGAATTTTTATTTCTAACAATATCTATAAGATGCTAATGAAACAGAGGAGAACCCTGCATCCCCACTCCAAGTACAGAGGCTTCTCCATGTCCCCCTGCCTTTTTATTTGTAGGAAAACTGAAATCTCTCAGCCCTCCCTGAGTCACAAAGGAGGAGGCTCAAGCAGCTAATGACTAGGATAGAGTCACAGATCAGTGTCTGATACACATTCCTGAGATGTTTTACAGATACTATAACTGCTACAAGAAGGAAAATGCTACCTGCATGTTGACCAGACTGTAGCCATGAAGTAAGCTGCTACATCTATCTATGGCTAGCACAATTCCAAGAACTTGCCTCAAGAGAATGGGACTAATTTTACTGCTCATAATCATCTATATCTTTGTGGGCATCAAAATAATTTTAACTTGCTCTGCCTGTATGTAAGCAGGCAACTAAAATGGTCAGCAAAGAGATGCCACAGTCTCAAGTTTACACCCTATGTCAGCACAAAGTTATGGAAGATGGACTTTTGCCCATAATTCCATAGAATGGAATGATGTCTGACAAGTAGGGATTTGTGAGCAGCTCTTTGGCCGCTTTCTGTTTTCCTATTTCTGTTCTGTTTATACCTTATAGAAATGAGATCACTATTTAATATCCAACCTAACTCCTGACTTAGCTCTACTAAATTCACACAATACCTTGCCTAACCTGTAACTTGTTTTCCTAGATTAAAAGAAGCGGAAATGAAGATTTAAGTAGTTAAAGAATGATCAGCTTTTTGCCTGCAACAGCCCACTTAGCAATCCTGTAGATGAGATAGCATCTGAAGAAAGATCCTGAGGAGTCAGCCAGCCTGCAGACAATGGACAATGACTCAGAGTTGTTCTCTTGCCTCAGTGATTAACTGAGATCCTTTCCTCCTTTTTTCCCCTCTTTCCCTGAGCAGACCTTCTGAGTTGCTTTTGGGACATGACTCCACCTTCTCCCCAGATTGCCAGCTTTTCTGACTAGAGCAACTTTCTGCCAGCACTCGCTTCTTGAGTATTAGCTTTGGAGAAGCCAGCTGCCAAACCTGAGTTCAGTTTACTGATGCTGCCTCTGATGCTCAACTTTATGTGTGATCTTAACCGGGTTGTGGGATGCTCAGATATCTGAGTAAACCTTCTTTCTGGGTGTGTCTACAAAGGTATTTCCAAAAGAGATTAGCATTTGAACTGGTGGCCTGAGTAAAGCAAATGGTCCTTTCCCAATGTGGGCAGGCACCATCTAATCCATTGTGGGTCTGAATAGACGATAAAGTGGATGAACCTTCATTACCTATTTTAACTAAGAGAAGTTAGCAAGGTAGAGGGAGCAAAAGAGGGAAAGAGGTGAAGTGAAGACATTCCATCAGAGGGGAGCATGGTGTAGACACAAAAACATCACATAGGACAGTGAGTTTAAGAAAGAAGCTGTTTAACTTGGAAGGTATTATGCTAAGTGAAATAGGTCAGATAGAGAAATAAAAATACTGTGTATGATTCCACTTATAAGTGGAATCTAAAAGAATACAACAAACTAGTGAATATAACAAAAAGAAACGGACTCGCGGATTACAGAGAACAAACCAGTGGGGAAAGGAAAGAGAGGATGGGCAATACGGGAACAGGGGATTAAGAGGTACAAACTATCATGTATAAAATAAGCTATAAGGCAAACATTTACATTCCATCTTTATCTTAATGTTTGAATCAGATTTATTCTTACTCAGTATCATGTCACTATAAATTTGTTTGTTTCTTGAAAAAAAGGCAAATGATGTTCTTATAATATTGACAGATTTGTTTAATGATTAAAAAGACTTGATTTTTTAAAAGTAAATAAAATAAGCTATAAGAATATAGTATGTAACACAGGGAATATAACCAATATTTTATAACAACTATAATAGAGTATAAGTTAAATACGCAGGGTGACAATATACAGCCTTGACGTACTCCTTTCCCAATCTGGAAACATTCCGTTGTTCCATGCCCATTTCTAACTGTTGCTTCTTTACCTGCATACAGGTTTCATAGGAGGCAGGTAAGGTGGTCTGGTATTCCCATCTCTTTAAGAATTTTCCACAGTTTGTTGTGATCCACACAGTCAAAGGCTTTAGCATAGTCAATGAAGCAGAAGTAGATGTTTTTCTGGAATTCTCTTGCTTTTTCCATGATCCAACAGATGTTGGCAACTTGATCTCTGGTTCCTCTGCTAAATTCTCTTCTAAATATTTTTCTAAATCCAGTTTGAACATCTGGAAGTTCTTGGCTCACACACTGTTGAAGCACAAGCTGGAATCAAGATTGCCGGGAGAAATATCGATAACCTCAGATATGCAGATGACACCACCCTTATAGCAGAAAGTGAAGAGGAACTAAAAAGCCTCTTGATGAAAGTGAAAGAGGAGAGTGAAAAAAACTGGCTTAAAAAACTCAATATTCAGAAAACTAAGATCGTGGCATCCAGTCCCATCACTTGATGGCAAATAGATGGGGAAACAATGAAAACAGTGACAGATTTCGTTTTCTTGGGCTCCAAAATCACTGCAGATGGTGACTGCAGCCATGAAATTCAAAGACACTTGCTCCTTAGAAGAAAAGCTGTGACAAACCTAGACAATGTATTAAAAAGCAGAGACATTACTTTGCTGACAAAGGTCTGTCTAGTCAAAGCTATGGTTTTTCCAGTAGTCGTGTATGAATGTGATTTGGACCATAAAGAAGGCTGAACACTGAAGAACTGATGCTTTTGAACTGTGGTGTTGGAGAAAACTCTTGAGAATCCCTTGGACTGCAAGAGCAAACCAGTCAGTCCTAAAGGAAATAAGTCCTGAATATTCATTGGAAGAACTGCTGCTGAAGCTGAAGCTCCAATATTTTGGCCACCTGATGTGAAGAGGCGACTCATTAGAAAAGACCCTGATGCTAGGAAAGATTGAAGGCAGGAGGAGAAGGGGACGACAGAGAATGAGGTGGTTGGATGGGAGGCATCCCCGACACAATTGACATGAGTTTGAGCAGGCTCTGGGAGATGATGAAGGACAGGGAAGCCTGGCGTGCTACAGTGCATGGGGTTGCAAAGAGTCAAACTCTACTGAGCGACTGAACAATAATAGAGTATAACCTTCAAAAACTGTGAATTACTATATTGTACACCTGAACTTGGGCTTCCCCAGCAGCTCAGTGGGTAAAGAATGCAATTCAGGAGACGAAAGAGACTCAGCTTCAATCCGTGAATCAGGAAGATTCCCTGGAAGAGGGCATGGCAGCTCACACCAGTATTCTAGCCTGGCATATCCCATGGACAGAGGAGCCTGGTGGGCTACAGTCCGTGGGGTCACAAAGAGTCAGACATGACTAAAGTGACTGAGCACACACGCATGCACATCTGTAACTTATATAACATTGTACACCAACCATACTTCAATTTTAGAAAAGCATGGATTTATTTATCTGCAGTAAAGAATGAGCATAGGAAAGAAGGCAAGAATAAATAGGTATATGCATGGGGAATTTTTCAGGCGGTTTTCCCTATGCAAAAGAGATTGAAAGGAAAACAAAGCAGGCTTTGTGAGAAACACAAGGTCCATTTTGTACATATTCTTCCATCCTCTCACCTCTTGTGATAAATAATATCTTCAGAGTTTGTTTTGTAATTAGTCATATACCTCAGGGTGAAATCTCTGCTGATATTCCTAAGGTTTATATAAGCAGTCCATCATGACCTCACTATCCACACATCTATATCTTGGCTCTTAAGATATAGAGTAATTTGCAGGCAAGAAGTGTGTGGGTGGGCCTCACAGAACAGGAACGCTCATTATATGTTGATTTGACTCCCAAATGCCTGAAGTGTCAATACACTTTGCAAGAGAGTTATTAGCAATGAAAACATCAAGTTACTTCTCACTGGTGATGAACAGAACAACACGGTATGTCCCTTGTGAAGGTACTCAGGAAATATTCTTGTTTTTAGAACTCAACTTGATAGGCAGAGAGAGACAACAGAATGAGTTCCTAATTGGACAGAGGTTTCTGTATTATGTCTTGATCTAAACAGAGCTAATAATTCTGGCTGTAATTCCCCATGTGGATCTTATAGTAATTTATATGGAACTCAGAATAGTCTCTAAAAACCTATCAGCCTAATAAATTTTACTAACTCCCTTATATGGAATAAAAACAAATGAAGACACATTATAACACATCTTAAACTTACATACAATAAGAAATGGCACTGTGGTGAAGTAAATTTTCTTTGAATTGCTAACCTGGAGGTGCAGAGGGAATACTGACATTAGTTTGTTTATAAGGTTGCAGCAGAAAACCTACAATGTTGTCACAAAGACAAAAAATATAGACTCCCCAGCTTGTAGTTCAGCATCTCCTTAAGGAGGTATAATTTCTTAAGTTCCTTTGTACCCAAAGCATTATATGACGTATCCACTCATGGATTACAATGAAGTTGGAAAAGCACTTTATGCTGTGAATGATTTTATGACAAAATTTGCTATACCCATTAGCCCCTTCCATAGAAAACTCACCCTCAGAAACTCCGTGAGCTGTAGGTAACAGGACAGCAGTTACTTACCGGAGGAGGGGAGTGAGGGGACGTGAGATAGAACGTTTTCATTACATCAAGGCTGCTACTCACCTAGTCAACCTTAATATTCCCCTCATCTTGACTAAATTTTAGACAGGCTACTCCACTTTGAGATGTAAAATTTCTACAACTCAGGAATGTCTAACTCAAGGATCTGAAAGCCATCCCCTTAAAATGTAATCATCAAGAAAGATAGGACCCTTCTTCCCAGTCTCCAAGGAAGGGAGGGTAGGAACTTAACTTTGATTTTCAAAAATTAGCAAACACAGAGAGCCAAATCACACTGATCAAACTCCCACTAGATTCTCTTACAAAAGGATCCCTGGGCACTGGGAGAAAGAAGAGAAGTACCTACATGGCATTCCTGATTCTGACATTCAAAGCTACCTGCCAGAGTGGACGAGGAAGGCTCTGACCAAGAGCCCTGTGGCATGGGAAGACAAAAATCTCCATGAAGTCAATTTCCCTGGCAGGTCTAGGCTGATGACTTGAATTCAAGGGTTTGGAACAGGGAGGTCTGGTCGGAAAGAACAGATGGTTACGTCCCTTGCTTTGGGGTTGGGCACACTGTTTGCCATCCAGACCAGGCACCACAACCTCGGGAACCTCGTTCAACAGCAATACCCTGTGGCTCTGAGAGACACAGGTATGGAGGACTCCTTTGCTTGGCTCTGGTGGAGACAGCCAGTTCCCTTTTGAGTGAATGAGCCCGAGTTCTTGCAAGTTGGGGTGGGGGTTTAGGATAGAGTTAGGTGACCCTTAAGTAGAAAGTAATGGACTTCCTGCTCTCTGGTGCACCTCCTTGGGCAAATGATTAGAAAACATAGAGATGTGAATGTATTTAAATAGGCAAGTACACCCTCTTTTCTGAGTTGGTCATCCTCGATATTTGTTTTTAATGAAAATAGCCACAGGACAAAAACTTCTGTCTTTTCTAGAGACATGAAAGAAAGCTTTGAGGAAGTAGAGAAACTGGAACTCAATCATTTTGAACAGGTGGAGGCAGAAAGGTCTTCACCAAGAATAATTTCCAGGCTCCTGTCTTCTCCCTTCTGAATATGACTTACTTTGTCCAGAATGGTAAGCAGTTGAGTCAGAGCTCTAACAGGGCCTGGGAGGCTTCTAAGATTTCCGCTATTCAGGCTCTCAGCCCTTCAAGCTGTTAAAGGAGGCAGCAGCTTCAGAAATGATGAGTCTAAGTTATAAAGCCTCAGGGAACTTCTGTGCAAATGTTCTGTGCTTCACCGGCAATTCATGAAGGAACCTCAGGTTTATGAACCATTGGTAGGCTACTCAACAGACTCAGAGTTTTCTTTTTAATTTAATAATTGTGATTTATTCTTAACACATAAACATCTCCCTTTTAGAAAAATTAGAATACAAAGAAAACAAAGCTCCTCATAATCCCACCAAATGATAAGTGCTCTTAATATCTATTAATATTTTGAGGTTTATTTTTCTAAACATATATCAATGTATGCTTTCTATTGGGGTTTTTCTTATTAAAAAAAAAACGAACTTTTTTGGCCAACTCAATACAAAGTAGAATCACAAATCTCATTCCATTTGAGGATTTTTCTCTCTCTTAACAAGTGTATCATAAAGCCTTTTCAGAGACAATAAATATAGATATTCCATATTATATTGTTAGATACACAATAGTTTAAAGAGAAATTTCTGTACTGGCTGGCTCTTTAGCAACTAACTATTCAGACTTATACCCAGCAACACACAGTATTTTCATTTCTGAGGCTAATGGAATTTCAATTCTACTTTGTGAAACAGATGCACCATTCTGTGAGTCTGCATGAGGGGTAGATGTGAGGGGAATATGTCATTTCTTCATCTTTTTTATTGCTTATAATTCACCCTTGATTCCCAATCACTGTACTAAGAAGGAAAGACTGAAAGGTTCTCACATAGGCATTTATTTAAATACCATTCTGGAGTTGTTACCAAGAGGCATATTTCAGTGTGAGAGCTGGATGACATGTCCCCCTCCCTATTAGGATGGAGAGGAGAGGAGACCCATTTCCAGGAGGAGGGCTGCATGTCTGATGTGTGTAACCCATCAATTAATCTTTTGGACCTTGCCTATTTATTACTTAACATCATCTGTGCTCTACTAAATCATTTCAGCCCTGCTGAGCAACCAAGTACTGTGGCCAAATCTTAGATTGCTCTGTTCTCCAGCCTCACTTTTACTGCTGACTTGTCTTCAACTTTCTTAAATTAAAAAGCAAGAGAAAAATCTTTCACTCCCAGAACCATCTGACCCCCGTCTGCTTTTGAGTGAAGTCTCTCTGACCCTTGTCATAAATATATTAAGCAAAGAAAGGTTAAAAATCCATTGAAAGAGCATGATCAGCCGTGAGTCATTTATGCCCTGGGGGTGAAATCTGAAGTTGGAAATGAAGGTAAATCAATTCCAGTGTTATATCAGAGAAAAGAGAAAATCAGAAGCTACCTTGTTACTCATACAGAAATTGTCATTTGGTGAATGATTCTTCAAAGATGTAGAAGGAGAGGAAAGAATAGGAGAAGCCATTCTCAGGGGACCAGGCAGTGATTCTTCAGTCAGCAGTGATTTCAAGTGTAACTATTGTGATTCATAACCAAATAGGCAAAAGTGAATTTTTGAAATCACACCCCTTGAGCAAAAACTAATTTCAAACCTCCTTAAAGCTCCTGTACTATATTCCTATGACAGAGGTGGGATTTATTATCAGTTCTCTGTGTCTGCCATAAATTACCTAAGAGGACCCCAGACTCAAAATGCTCTTATTTCTTCCGATGCTCAGCTGCTGTTCACCTCCATTCCTTGTGAATTACTAAATGACACAAGAGAAATCTCTCCTCTCTGACTCTCAACACAGCCTTCCTGCCATTCACAATAAATGTCCTCCTGATTGAACACATTTACAAAGAAAAACCAGAAATACTGCATTTTAGTAGGCTAAAGATAGACACAGGACTAACAGGAAATTGATTGGAACACAGCATGTGTCCCATCCTGAGGAGGCACTGATATTACTGTACTTTGCTGTGTGAGGATGTTTGATCAGTACCTGTTAACCATAATGGGGCCCTCAGTTCTGCCCAGTTCATGACATTGCTGCTTCATATTTAAAAAAAAAAAAAAAAAAACAGTTAATACAGGTTAACAAACACAATTCATTAAATGTAAAACAAATGCAATCTTATGACTTTTAAATCCTTTCTATTTAAATAAATACACAAATCAGACAAACTATTATATAGGATTAAGTTTCCAGGTAAAATCTGATGAAAACATATTATTCTACTCATCCAAGAATCTGAGGGCATCCAAAAGGCTGAAACCTCCATTGTACCTTTTGTCTGGTGGTGGTTTGGTCACTCAGTCATGTTCCACTCTTGTGACCCCATGGGCTGTAGCCCCCCAGGTCCATGGGATTTTTCAGGCAAAAATACTGGAGTGGATTGCCATTCCCATCTCCAGGGGATCTTCCTGACCTAGGGATTGTACCCAGGTCTCCTGCTTTGAAGACAAATATTTTACCTTCTGAGCCAGCAGAGAGGCCTGCTGTTTTCTACTTGAAGTTAGTTGAGTTTCTTGGATGTCTAGAGGGGAAGGTAGGAATAAGCGAACCACTTGACCTTGACAGGATGACTCCACCCCTCCTGTAGCCAGCCCCACAGTCCAATTATACAGTAAAAGCAAGGAGCTGGGAATGATAAGGGAGAAAAATCAGTGGTTTTCCTGTGCTGTGCGATGGCTGGTGTTAGGAAGAGCGAATACTAGGGCAATTTAATCCTTTTCTGCTTCTGATGCTTTGATTTAAGCTAACTCAAACAAGTCTCTGTCCCCACCAGTTGGCTTACTGACCTAGATGACCAGAATTGAACACGTTGAAAATAATGACTGTAGTTCTGTCACTGGGCCGCTGAGGGGTGCTTAGTCGGATGTAAGACATCCCTGCCCCTGGGTGACAAGCCACCACCAGAGCAAATGACAAAGCCCACATCACTCCCAGCACTTCAGCAGTGCAATAAATCATTAGATTGACATTATGTCACTGACCAGGACAAAACACACAAAGCACCTGGCAGATTTACCTTTCCCAGCTAAGAAAAAGGTGAAATGGACATCTAGGGTTTTCATCTACTTTCCCATAAAATGATGATAAAATAGCTACCACCGTTTCTTTCACACTTGAGCATCAACTCTTCCATTCAGGGTCTGTCTCCACTTTGGATACTAAACCTAATACCTTAATTGGAAATCTCAGGCTAAATCTCTTGCTTCTGGCTCTCATGGGGTGATGATCAAGCTAGGGGCAGGGAGACTCGATGCACAGAACCCATCCCTCCTCTCACCCACGCCTGCTCCCCTATGCTTGGTCCACCCTCTCAGAGGCATATGGTACAGAGCAGGAAAGATTTTGCCCTGTGGAGGCATGGCTGTTACCTAGTGCAGCCAAAGACAAGGTGGACATTTCTAATTTCCAAGTTCAATAATTAGAAACTCACACCTAAACTATGTTATTTCACATAGTCCTATCAGTAACAAAGCCAACATTTTGATCTTCATCAAACCCCTTTATCCTGATTGGGTTAAAACCTGGAAGAGAACATAAGGATGTAATATCCTAGTGTTTCCCATCCTGAAACTCAATAATGCACCCCAAATTTTTATTCCACAGCTATTTTGGGGTTTTCCCAATGTATAACCTATAAGAAAATAGACTACGTACTAGATTGGGAAATCAATTTCATATGTGTCAATTTGTGTTTCTGTGTGTGTGTGTGTGTATATATACATATATATATATATACATTAATATGTGTTTTTTGTTAGTCATCAGTAAAGAATCTGCCTGCCAATGCAGGAGACATGGGGTCGATCCCTGGGTCAGGAAGATCCCCTGGAGAAGAGAATGGCAACCTACTCCAGTATTCTTGCCTGGAGAATCCCAAGGACAGAGGAGCCTGGCAGGCTACAATCCATGGGGTTGCAAGAGAGTTGGATATGACCTAGCAACTAAACAACATTAAATATATGAAGATACACCTATAATCATATGAACTACTTACAGTTTATCAAGTTTCATGAAATATTTCTACATGCAGTGCTATTACCCTACTAACATAGAACTTGAAGTTAGAAGATGCCATAGATAAATATAGGAATTTCTCATTTCAAATCTCCTTTTAAAAATTATACTCATTATTAGAGTACATCAATATAAAAAGTTTTTAGAGCAAGGATCAGCAACTTACAGACCACAAGCCAAATCCAGTCTGTCATCTGTTTTTGTACAGACTGATAGATTTTACCATTTTAAAGGATTAATCAGAAAAACAGAAAGATTATGTAATAGAGACCATATGTGACCCACAAAGTGTAAAATATTTACTATCTTGTCCTTCACTAAAATAACTTGCCAAACTCTGTCTAGACCAAATCTCTCCCAATACACACACACACACACACACACACACACACACCAACATTCTTGTCTCCTACATTGAGATTAACTCCATGTTCTTTCACTGTAGTGTAATGGTTATAAGAACAAAGTCAGACAAACCTGGGCTCAAATCCCAGCTCTGACATGTTAAGTAAGCTACTTGACTTTTCTGAGCATCCGTTTCTTGGTTTTTAAAATGCAATAATAATAGTACCTAGCTGATAGAATTTTGTGATGTTTTAATAACATAAGTGTAAAGAATTTAGGATAGTACCTGGCATGTGGAGTTCTTAATATGTTAGTCACTATTAATCAATTCTATTTATAATACTCTTCTTGGTCTATGCAATCTCACAGTCCCACAGTCCTCCCCAGAGATAAATTAGTCCTTATGTCTCCTGAGAAACCTGTATTCAGGCCAAGAAGCATCAGTTAGAACCTTGTATGGGACAACTTCCCTTGTAGCTCAGTCAGTAAAGAATCTGCCTACAGTGCAGGAGACCCGGGTTCGATCCCTGGGTCAGGAAGATCCCCTGGAGAAGGAAATGGCAACCCACTCCAGTATCCCTGGCTGGAAAATCCCACTGACAGAGGAGACTAGTGGGCTGCAGTCCATGGGGTTGCAAAGAGTCGGGCACGACTGAGTGATTAACACACACATACATGGAACAGCTAACTGGTTCAGGATTGAGAAGGGAGTTTATTATCACCATGTTTATTTAACTGATACTCAGAGCACATCATGCAAAATGCTGGGCTGGATGAGTTACAAGCCGGAATCAAGATTGCCAGGAGAAATATCAACAACCTCAGATATCTGGATGATACCACTCTAATTGCAGAAAGCAAAGAGCAACTACAGAACCTCTTGATGAGGGTGAAGGAGGAGAGTGAAAAAGCCAGCTTAAAACTCAATATTAAAAAAAACTAAGATCATGGCATCTGGTCCCATCACTTCATGGCAAATGGAAGGGGGAAAGGTGGAAGCAATGACAGATTTCCTCTTTTGGGCTCTAAAATCACTGTGGATAGTGACAGCAGTCATGAAATTAGAAGATAATAGCTTCTTCGCAGGAAAGCTATGACAAAACTAGACAGTGTGTTAAAAAGCAAAGACATCACTTTGCCAACAAATGTCCATATACTCAAGGCTATGGTCTTTCTAGTAGTCATGCAGAGGTATGAGAGCTAGACCATAAAGAAGGCAGAGTGCCAAAGAATTGCTGCTTTTGAACTATGGTGCAGAGAAGACTCTTGAATTTCCTTGAACTGCAAGGAGATCAACCACTCAGTCTTAAAGAAAATCAGTGCTGAATACTCATTGGAAGGACTGATGCTGAAGCTCCAATAATTTGGCCACCTGATGCAAAGAATCATCTCACTGGAAAAGACCCTGATACTGGGAAAGATTGAAGGCAGAAGAAGAAGGCAACAGACGATGAGATGGTTGAAAGGCATCACTGATTCAATGGACATGAGCTTGGGCAAGAGATGATGAGGCACAGGGAAGACTGGTGTGCTGCAAACTATGGGGTTGAGAAGATTCAGATACAACTTGGCACCTGAACAGCAACAACAAATGTGTCTAAAAGCAACTGTTCCCAACAGTACAGTCCTTTCACCTTTTTCTATAATAAAAACATAAAACTATCAATAAGGCTGTATTCTAAGAAAGGTTTCAGGGAACAATACTACACTACAGGGCAGCTGGGTCAAGGTACTCAGCAACCCTCCCCGGCTGTGCATTTGGACCTTTCTGTGAAATAATTCAACATGAGAGCAACCAATTCCTACACAAAATGAGGGACAAATGAGTAATCATGTGCTCAATCAGACAAAAACAGAAGCTACTGGACTCAGCATCCACAGTTAAAAATAATACTGGGGTGATTCAGCATGACTTCTGTTTTCAGTTCAGTTCAGTTCAGTCGCTCAGTTGTGTCCAACTCTTTGCGAACCCATGGATTGCAGCACACCAGGCCTCCCTGTCCATCACCAACACCCAGAGTTTACTTAAATTCATGTCCATTGAGTCGGTGATGCCACCCAACCATCTCATCCTCTGTCATCCCCTTCTCCTCCTGCCCTCAATCTTTCCTAGCATCAGGGTCTTTTCAAATGAGTCAGCTCTTTGCATCAGATGGCCAAAGTACTAGAGTTTCAGCTTCAACATCAGTCCTTCCAATGAACACTCAGGACTGACCTTCTTTAGGGTGGACTGGTTGGATCTCCTTGTAGTCCAAGGGACTCTCAAGAGTCTTCTCCAACACCACAGGTCAAAAGCATCAATTCTTCAGCGCTCAGCTTCATTTATAGTCCAAATCTCACATCCATAATGACCACTGGAAAAACCATAGCCTTGACTAGACAGACCTCTGTTGGCAAAGTAATGTCTCTCCTTTTTAATATGATGTCTAGATTGGTCATAACTTTCCTTCCAAGGAGTAAGCATCTTTTTATTTCATGGCTGCACTCAACATCTGCAGTGATTTTGGAGCCCAGAAAAATAAGGTCTGTCACTTTTTCCACTGTTTCTCCATCTATTTGCCATGAAGTGATGGGACTGGATGCCATGATCTTTGTTTTCTGAATGTTGAGCTTTAAGCCAACTTTTTCACTCTCTTCTTTCACATTCATCAAGAGGCTCTTTAGTTCTTCTTCACTTTCTGCCATAAGGGTGGTGTCACCTGCATATCTGATGTTATTGATATTTCTCCCAGTAATCTTGATTCCAGCTTGTGCTTCATCCAGCCCAGTGTTTCTCATGATGTACTCTATACAAGTTAAATAAGCAGGGTGACAATATACAGCCTTGACGTACTCCTTTTCCGATTTGGAACCAGTCTGTTGTTCCATGTCCAGTTCTAACTGTTGCTTCCTGACCTGCGTACGGGTTTCTCAAGAGGCAGGTCAGGTGGTCTGGTATGCCCATCTCTTTCAGAATTTTCCACAGTTTATTGTGATCCACACAATCAAAGGCTTTGGCATAGTCAATAAAGCAGAAATAGATGTTTTACTGGAACTCTCTTGCTTTTTTGATGATCCAGCATATGTTGGCAGTTTGATCTCTGGTTCCTCTGCCTTTTCTAAATCCAGCTTGAATATCTGGAAACTCACGGTTCACATATTGTTGAAGCCTGATTTGGAGAATTTTGAGCATTACTTTACTAGTGTGTGAGATTAGTACAATTGTGTGGTAGTTTGAGCATTCTTTGGCATTGCCTTTCTTTGGGATTGGAATGAAAACTGACCTTTTCCAGTCCTGTGGCCACTGCTGAGTTTTCCAAATTTTCTGGCTTATTGAGTGCAGCACTGTCAAAGCATCATGTTTTAGGATTTGAAATAGCTCAACTGGAATTCCATCATCTCCACTAGCTTTGTTCGTAGTGATGCTTCCTAAGGCCCACTTGACTTCACATTCCAGGATGTTTGGCTCTAGCTGAGTGATCACACCATTGTGATTATCTGGGTCATGAAGATCTTTTTGTACAGTACTTCTGTGTATTCTTACCACCTTCTCTTAATATCTTCTGCTTCTGTTAGGTCCATACCATTTCTCCTTTATTTTGCCCATCTTTGCATGAAATGTTCCCTTGCTATCTCTAATTTGCTTGAAAAGATCTCTAGTCTTTCCCCATTCTATTGTTTTCCTCTATTTCTTTGCACTGATCACTGAGGAAGGCTTTCTTATCTCTCCTTGCTATTTTTGGAACTCTGCATTCAAATGGGAATATCTTTCCTTTTCTCCTTTGCTTTTCGCTTCTCTTCTTTTCACAGCTATTTGTAAGGACTCCTCAAACAGCCATTTTGTTTTTATACATTTGTTTTTCTTGGGGATAGTCTTGCTCCATGTATCCCGTACAATGTCACAAACCTCCATCCATAGTTCATCAGTCACTCTGTCTATCAGATCTAGTCCCTTAAATCTATTTCTCACTTCCCCTGTATAATCGTCAGGGATTTGATTTAGGTCATACCTGAATGGTCTAGTGGTTTTCCCTACTTTCTTCAATTTTAGTCTGAATTTGGCAATAAGGAGTTCATGATCTGAGCCACAGTCAGCTCCCAGTCTTGTTTTTGCTGACTGTATAGAGCTTCTCCATCTTTGACTGCAAAGATGACCTCTGTTTTAAGTTATACAAAAGGAAAAATTTTTTATTGTTTCTGTGTCTTTTTACCTTGTTGCAGAAGTTTTTAAGCCTTTCAACCTTGCCATCTTGCGCTAGCCCATATACAACCCTTGTTTTCATACTGAACTATAGACAATCTTAGCTCTTCCAAAAATATATTCAGTAGAAGGAACTTCCTATTTAGACATTGCCTGATTTGTCCTGTTTGCCCTTCGACAGGAAAAGCTAAGGAAAACTGCCACTCACATCTAGGTAACACTGGAGATGATAAAAGAGGAGCTCCTCTCTGCCCTCAGCCCCCAAAATCCTCACTCTCATCTAGTGGCTCTATGGTTGCCCACTGTTCTTCAGAGTTCCAAAACACTGAAGAGTCTGCATACAGACAAACCAGACTCAAGAGGCCAGTTATTGACATTGAAAACTTGTGTGGCAGCTATGAAAAAAGCAGAGACATCACTTTGTCAACAAAGGTCTGTCTAGTCAAGGCTATGGTTTTTCCAGTGGTCATGTAAGGATGTGAGAGTTGGACTATAAAGAAAGCTGAGCACCAAAGAATTGATGCTTTTGAACTGTGGTGTTGGAGAAGACTCTTGAGAGTCCCTTGGACTACAAGGAGATCCAACCAGTCCATCCTAAAGGAGATCAGTCCTGGGTGTTCACTGGAAGGACTGATGCTGAAGCTGAAATTCCACTACTTTGGCCACCTGATGCAAAGAGCTGACTCATTTGAAAAGACCCTGATGCTGGGAAAGATTGAGGGCAGAAGGAAAAGGGGATGACATAAGATGAGATGGTTGGATGGCCTCACCAACTCAATGGACATGGGTTTGGATGGACTCCAGGAGTTGGTGATGGACAGGGAGGCCTGGCATGCTGCGGTTCATGGGGTTGCAAAGAGTTGGACACAACTGAGCGACTGAACTGAACTGAACTATGAAACTCAAATTGCTTTTAAATGTGGTAATTTTACTTTTAATAATTTAAAATTCCTGCTTCAATATCCTATTCTGAGGAAGTGGTGAAAATAAAATCTCAGTGACCCCTCTCCCAGGATTTCAGAAGCATGGGGCACGGACATCTGCCAAGGGGGCTAGGGAGAAGCTCTCGCTGACAACTGGTGGGAACAGCTGATAGGAGTGGAGGAGGGAAAGCTGTGGATGTAGAGACAGAAACCTGGATTTGAATCCCAGCTCCACTACTTACTAGCTGTGAGACCACAGTAAGGCACTTCAGCCTTCTGTTCTTCAGTCATCTCATCTGTAAGCTGGGAATAATAATAGTACTTTAGTCAAGGGTTGTCATGTGGATTGAGTTAATATTTATTAAGCACTTGAACAGCTTTTGGTGCTTAGTAAGCATTATTTAATTATTTGTTAAATAAATAATAAAGAAATACCATTTAATTGTGAAGGTATCTACTGAAACCCCTATCTGAACTGACTCAGTCTGCAACCCAAACACAAAATGTCCCTTGTTTCTGTCCAAATAGCTGCACCTGTACAATGGATTTTCCTGTTAATAACTCATTCTCAAGAACAAGGAAATCATCCAACTCCTTCCATGTCAAATAGGGATGTAGAAAATCCCTGGGAGGCTGTGCTCACACCCAATACACTGAAGCAAGTATTGTAATCACATAAACATATCCAACATGGAGTGGTAATTCTAGCTGTAATTCCCCAAATCTTCAAAGATTATCAGTGTTTTCTGTTTCACAAGGGAAAAAAGAATTCATACAAATATTAGATTAAAATTCAAAATTTACTGTCTCTAAAGTCAAACAAAAAGAAAAACAAACTCATTTTTTCAAACACTTGTGATTTTCCTATCTTCCAAAAAGGAAATTCACTTTAGAAAATGGTTTTAGACTTGATCCCTAAAAACCCTTAAGGTAAAACATTGTAGCTTAGACGCTTCTAATTAGGCAAACTTCAAAGAGATATTAGCTGGGAAAATTCCAGAGTATATTACCAAATTTCAACAAGCAGTCTTGTGAACACATAATAATATTTTACATTAATATGAAATACATGCTTCTTCTATATCTGAGATTCCAAATAATAGCCAATAGCCACATGTGGCTCTGGAGAACTTTAAATGTGGAAAGTACAAGGTGAGATGTGCCATAGGTTTAAAACACATATCTGATTTCACAGATTTAGTAAGAAAAAGAATGCAAAATACCTCAATGATTATATTTATTACATGTTGAAATGATAATGTTTAGAATATATTAGGTTAAATAAATAAAATAGATAACTAAAATTTATTTTACCTATTTCTTTTTTAGTTTTTAAATGAGTCTACTAAAAATTTTTAAGTGCACATGTGGCTAATATTTTATTGGACAGCACTCAGCTCAGTAATGTATAACTGAACCCTGTATATTAACTCAAAGTTAATACTTCTATATAATAAAGACCTGTCAATTGATCAAAATTTTCTTTTTGTCTTAGAAAGAAATGAGAAAAAAAAGAAAAGAAAATAAAACACATATTCTTCGCTACTTTCTCACTGTGGAAGGCCCAAACTAAAATCATTTACAGAGTGAACTGGAAAATGCTAAGATTTAGTCTTTTTTATTTTGTTTTTCTTTTATTTTCTTTCATTATTTCATCTCATTTGTGTTCATGTAGTGATTTATGATTTACTATGGGGCTTCCCAGGTGGCTCAGTAGTAAAGAATCTACCTGCCAATGCAGGAGACCCAGGTTTGATCCATGGGTCAGGAACATCCCCTGGAGGCGGTAATGGCAACCCACTCCAGTATGCTTGCCTAGAAAATTCCATGGTCAGTGGAGCCTGACGTGTTACAGTCCACGGGCTCACAGAGTTGGCATGACTGAGCATGCGTGCACACAGTGATTTACTATAAAATTTAGGCAAGTAATTTATAATAATTTGCAGTACCAATTAAATGTATCCAAGGCCTTTTCATCCCCTAGTCATAGCTATTCCACCAGCTCTTGGAATACAGAAAAGAGTGAAAACCTAGAACATTTATGACTAGAATCAATAGCTCCAATTAGAAGAATAATCAAGACACAATAGTCTTGAGAATCATATTTCACGTGTTCTGGCCCTGGAGTGTAGCAAGAGATAGTTCTATAATTATTCTGTTGATTGCACTCTAGGACCAAGGTATCTAAAACCAATGAAGCCCATAATAGGGCTGACGATTCTTTAGTCATTGTTCCATTCCTTTCAGCAGCTGTCATAAACTTTTCCCAACTCTGAAAGTCTAACTTTACCAAATTTCTAAGGCAGTGTCCTCCTCTCTGGACATCCTGTTGGATATCTCCTCTTGGATGTTTCCTCCATAAAACTCACCTACCCTCATAGGCTCACCACTAATAGGATGATCCAGTCATCCAGACTCAGACCCTGGGGTCACCTTTCACTGTTCTTTCAACGATCAGTCCAATGAATGACTAGTTAAAACAGGGTTCCTAAACCAAATCTTTCCCAAGAGCTCCCTTACCATTTGCCTCTAGAATCCCTGAAATACAGAAGCTTCTGAGACCATTGTGGGGTAGCAAAGAAAAGAAAGCTTCAGCTCTTCCCTTGTAGGAGTAGAAATCACAAAAACAATAAAATCTCAGGAACACGGCATTTTGTTAGTAGGCACAGCCTATACCTATAATTTTAGAAGGTATAGCTGAATCATCTGCTAGTAAAATTGCTACTACATGCCACTATGGAACATGGGGTTCAGAAGTCACAGAACAAATGGAAGCAGAACATGCTTTCACTACAGTTACTGAATCAGCAGATCCTTAAGTAGAGAGTTACCCATCATGAGCCAGCCCCCGTCAGAGGTATCCACAAACTTTGCAAGAGCCATTAGTCTATTGCTTTATTTATGCATAGAGGAGTTACCAAAGAAAACTCAGGTTCCCAGTAGAAAAAGACTAAGATAGGATAAAACCTAAAGCACAGATGGACTCCTACACATATTGTGTTTATCTCTTCTATTAAAGTAAAGCATTCCATGGCTCAGATGGTAAAGAATCTGCCAGCAGTGCAGGAGACCTGGGTTCGATCACTGGGTCAGGAAGATCCCCTGGAGAAGGGAATGGCAACCCATTCCAGTATTCTTGCCTAGAGAACTCCATGGACAGAGGAGCCTGGCAGGCTACAGTCCATGGGGTCACAAAGAGTGGGACACGACTGCATGACCAACACATCCATTCCTTGGGTTGCACACATGTGTATATACCTGCGTGCAAGCGTGCTAAGTTGCTTCAGTCATGTCCAACATTTGCAACACCACGGACTGTAGCCCACTAGGCTCCTCTGTCTGTGGAATTCTCCAGGCAAGAATACCGGAGTGGGTAGCCATTTCCCCCTCAGGGGATCTTCCCAACCCAGGGATCAAACCTGCATCTCCCACATTGGCAGGAGAGTTCTTTACCACTAGTGGCACCTGGGAAGCCTGGTGTATACACCTCAGTTCAGTTCAGTTCAGTTGCTCACTCCTGTCGAACTCTGACTCTGAGACCCCATGATTTGACTGCAGCTCACTAGGCTTCCCTGTCCATAAACACTAGCGGTAACCAAATATTGCATGTGCAAGGTGTAAACTTTAGGTACATAGTAGACTGGATTGATTCTATTACAACCATGTGTCAAAACTGAAAGCAGATTTAGAACAAGAAAAAAGGCAGAAAAAAAGGTTAATTTTAACAGACTCTCATTCAAAGCAGTACTTCTTAACACTTGGGTGTGGAAGAGTTCCCGGGTGCTTGTTATATTCGGAATCCTGGAATCTGAATCAGGAAGTCTATGTCTAATATACGCATTTTTAACAAACACACCAAGTGACTTTCATGTAAACACCAAGGGATTCTGATGTGGCCTGGTCCACGCTTTCAGAAATTCCAATTTAAAACCTGAGCTTTAATGTATCACACATTAAATCTGATCCTCAGATGACTCCTGTGCATGGTTTAAGAAATAGGAAAGAGATTTAAGGACACAAAGTTTCTGAAAATGTTCATATTCCCAGAGACTAAACCCTACTTTCTTGGCACATCTGTGCTTCTTCAGTAAAACACAGTTTAAAAATGAATCTCAGTCATTCTTAAATTCTATTATATAATTTGGGGGAAAGAAGGGTAATTTCTCACTGTCTTCAGTGAGAGAAGAATCTTATTTTGTTAAAATCCTAAAATAGTGAGGAGGAAAACTGGTTGGGAATTTGCAGAGAGAGAGAATCTGATACTACATTAATTTACAAACCCTGAAGCTTTTAGCAACAGAACAGGAGGACAGGGAATACTTCAAGGAGAGGAGTAGGCTTCTATGTGGAGCTCAAGACTTTCTAGCACCTGAAAGCCATATACATCACAGACTTCCTCAAGCTCTATGTTGCTTTTAGGAGACAGACCACCTAAAAATAGTTAGATGCCATTTGCTTGAGTTTGAAAGAGCAACTTTGTCTCTCTACTTACAAAAGCTCAAGCTGAGCCAGACAGCAGTATTAGAAGCTTTTCAATAGAGCTTAAAGAGGAAGCACAAACATCTGTTAGGTATAGAAAAGATTTTTTTAAGAGCAGGAAAGTAAATTAGAAATCTAAACAATTTAGAAAGACTGAGAGGAGATGAAGTTTCCTTAGAGAGTAGCCAGAAGCCATCTTGACTGGCATTTGCTCTAAATGGACTTTCTTTAATTTTTCAACTTCCCTTGTCTATCTCCAACTTCATCTTGTACTTTCTCCTCCATCATGGTCAATCAGAAAGAGCTAGTCTTGCCATCAGAAGAACCACTGATCCATAGTATTGTTATGATCTGAATTATGTTTCCCAAAATTTCTGTGTTGAAGGTCTAGCCCCCAGAACCTCAGAATATGGCTGTGTTTGGAAACAGGGCCTTAGAAGGGTGATTAAGTTAAATGAGACCATTAGGTGGGCCCAAAGTCAGTGTCAATAATAGCCTTAAGAGAGGGAATATGGACACAGAGAGAGAGAGAGAGAAACCAGGGATATGAGTATAGAGAGGAAAGATCCCTGAGACACAGACAGAAGATGGACATCTGCAAACAAAGACAGGCCTCAAAAGAAACCAAGTCTGCCGACACTTTGGTTCTAGACTTCTAATCTCCAGAGCAATAAGAACTACAAATTAATTCCTATTGTATAAGCCACCCAGCCTGTAATAGTTTGTTATGCCGGCCCTAGTAGACTAAGATAAAAACCTTGTCCCAGTTACCTAATTATCTTGTTCCCTCATCTGTAAAGCAAATAAAGACACAACTGACCCTACTTACCTACCCTATCCTAATTGTTAAGATTAACTATAATATTTTTTTAACTGCAAATAGGTTTATACAAATGTAATTGCTAAGATAGTTTATTCTGAGAAGTAGTGCCCTGGTGTTCCTTTTCCTACATTTGAAGTCAGATATCAGGAGGCACTGATATGTCCAGTGTCATCACTAAGATCACACTGCAAGTTGTGGATTCTTGAGACCCAGATTTATGCTCCTGGCTCAAGCTGTTGACAGATGAGGACAAAGATAGGTAAACATTAAGTATGAGTAAGAGAAAGGTTCTCTAACCCATTCCGTTTCTTGTAACTCTAAAAATAATAATAAATATTCCATAGAAAGGAAAAAAGTCATCTCAATATTTACTCTTGTTAGGTAGCTTAAAATTGAGGCAAGAAAAAGCTGAAGATATTGACATTTGGAAAGTGAGTTGAGAAGAAATAGAGTTAAACAAGGAATTTTAATTAGAGTTCCAGGATACATGGTGTTCTATAATATATAACTACAAAAATGAAAAATATTCAAAAAACCTTGAAATAAATAATTGAAATGCATTTGAATTCCAGTTAAGGGGTTATAGAGGGCAATGTAGTTAAATAGGGTATAAAGGAAAAACAGAAATAATAAATGATTTTAAAATTATGAGCAGCCTTTTAGGTAATACCAGAATATTCGCTTGGAAAATAAGCAGACATTACAAAAACAGCAAATGTGCAAAATCAAATATATTAAAAATTAAAATGCCCTTTCAATTCCCAGATATCTTAGAAAAGAGCTCACAGGAACCAAACAACTGAAAAACTAAATTGTTTCCCTAAAACAGAAAAAAAATATTGGAAAGAATGTTAGATCTTGTAATAGGTTATTTAGGCAGATGTCTTGATTTTTAGAAAGTTCTAATGGTCACCTATGATGGATGTGATCCTCAAACTTCAGTGCATCAGAATCACCTGGAAGGCTATAATAACCAATTGTTGGGCCCCATTCCCAGGTTTTCTGATCCCTAAGGTCTGGGAGGAAGCTCAAGAATTTGCTTTCGTAACACATTTCAAGGAGATGTTGGTGTTGCTGATCCAAGGACACTTCGTGAGCCAATATCCTATATTGAAGATGTCGGCATTCCATTGAACACAATGGATGGAATGTATTCATCTATTTGCACAAAAGGCTACTGTGTATTTGTATATATTTCAACTCTTTCCCATTTAAAAAATGTTTTAAGAGCTGAAAAACAGGTAAGAGGCAACTGACCAAGAAGACCACAGAAAACGAAAAGCTATTCCTTCGGGAATAGGTGATAGAAAAAAGAAGTATGCAGTGCTTGCAAACTGCAGGCGTTGGGTGTCTCTAGGGTAAGGGATAGGACTGAAAAACTGGAGGATTAGCTCAAAGTCTGGGCAACAAATCCCCAGATCTCTTTCTATATCCTAGCAGAAGATGGCATGTTTACCTTCAGGAAGAATTAAACCATGAAGAGTTTGGTGTCAGAGGAACCTGGCAAAGGTCGGAAAGTATTTTACTGAAAAGCCAGAGAGATAAAAGAAAAACCTACTCACTAAACGGTGAGACCACAACCCACCACCACATTACCCTCCACCCCTGGTCCCTTCTCTTGAGCCTCACCCAAACTGGCCAGTAGAAAATTGATCACACCCATCCTCTCTGGCAAAACTAATCAGGTCAAAAGACCAATAGATACTGATATTAAGGATTCTTCAATGAAAGAGGATCACTATCATCCAATGACCCTACATGAAGACCAGTAAATACGCCCCGTGCACACACAAACAGGTTCCAGTGAGTGTTGTAGTGCCTCACTCTTAGGTATGAATTATTACCCAAGGGTGATCAAACATTAGAACAACTCTCCCAGAAGAATGACAACAAAATAAACTAATAGAACAAGAGAACTTAGAGGAACCAAACTAGTCAAAGCAGCAATCAAAACAATAAACAACTCAAATTATTTAAAATAGGATGGATAGACAACAAGGTCTTTATTCAATATTCTGTGACAAACCATAATAGAAAAAAAATATGAAATATATGTATAACTGAGTCCTTTTACTGTTCAGAAGAAATTAACACATTGTAAATCAACCATATGTCAAAATTTTAAATAACTAATTAATTTTAATATAAAGTATTAAAAATAATAAATAGCTATAAATAATGCTTTTAAAGAAAAGATACTGCATTCATGGAAAAAGTATATAGTTTTAATTTTTTAAAAAGGAACACTGAAAGCAACAATGAGTATTAAATCATGATGATAGAAATGAAAAATAAAATTGAGAAAATCTCCAATAAATTATAGAAGTGAAGCAAAGGGAGACAGAAGGAATCCCTATATGACAGTGGTGATCAGCTGAGGGGTGATTTTCCCTTTCAGGGGACATTTAGCAATGTCCAAAGGCATCTTGAGTTGTCACACCAGGGAGATGGCTGTTTCTGTCATGTAGTGAGTAAAGGCCAGGGATGCTGCTAAACATCTATTAACCAAAATTTCAGAAATGAAGATCTTAATGAAGTAAAAAGGTGTTTACTTGGGGTTTGTTAGGACTGCAGCCTGGGAGACACAGATTTAAGAAGCACTTAAACTCTGTTCCTCTGGACTACAAAATAGAGAGTGCTTATAAAGGCAAAAAGCTCAAGGTCACAGTTGGTTACATGAGTCGTTTATCGAGAATTATAATTGGAGCAGGCAAGAAGCAAGGGTGCCTGTTAGGCAAGGATTGGTTGTGGTCTGAAATGGTTGAACAGTTAAAAGAGGAAACAGCCTTGAGACCACAAGTTTGCAGTTAACAGATGCTAATTTTAAAATGGTTGGTAGCATCCTTGACTTTGGTACAGTTCACAGAAAGTTCAAGTTCTCACTGGGACAGGGTTGGGTCTGAGACCAGGTCCACAATGGCCCCCACCCCGACTCCATTTTGTATGCCTGAAGTGGGATGACTCCATTATGAATTCAACCTGTCATCACCTCCTAGAATGCACAGGGCAGTCCCCCACTATAGAAAGTGATCTCTCCCAAAATGTCAAGGATACACCAAGGCTTAAAATCCCTGCCGTAAAATAACGCAGTCACCTAAATGTGAATCTCTCCACCTCCTACAAAAGTACACACACTGACAAGGAGAACAAACACAACTGCTCATGATCCAAACCAATAATATGAGTCCAAAAATATTACAAACTTAAAATTACTTATAAATAAGGAAATAAATATCCAAATCCAGAGTGGACGGTTAGGGCAGAGAAGAGAGGAAAGAGAGAAGAAGGGAGGGGATAAGAGGGGAGAGGAGGGAAGGCAGAGAAGGTCTGGGAGTGGTAGGAACTGAATAGAATAAACCCCAGAAGGAGAGAATCCACCCTAAGTGGAAACATACTAAAAACAGGTCTCAGATGGGAAAACTGGCATCTGGCAAATCAAAAGGAAAGTTTTTGAGAGTGCACAGCTGAGGAGGCACCCTTCTGGGGACAGGCATGCTCTGGTACCTTGTGGAAATAAAGGGTTCCATGGCAACAAAGGAGGTGCACCATCTGAACACACACCAACCAATTCCATTCCTCCAAATAGGCACCACTGATTAAAGAGAATGTACTTCAGTATAGCAATGGAGGAGAGTGTGGAACTAAAAACAAACGAACCAACAAAAAAAAAAAACTAGAAAATACCCAAATTTCTCATCCCTGGTTTCAAATATAAATGGTGATCCCAAGAAACTAATACAGCCCCAATCATTCTCTGAGGAGATTTACTCTCTTCAAAGAAGTTCTTCTGTGACTGAACATTGACGTTTTGATCTTTCTGAGGTATTAGCAGAAGTTTGTCCAGCCACAGTCCCAGTTTTTTTCTTGGAAACACGATTTTCTGTCTGCTAATCTCTTTAATTTTAATACCTTCTGCAATCCAGATAGGCTGAGATTTTCCCAAATCATCAAGTCTTGGTTCCTTTTTATTTAAAATTTCTTACCTCAATTTGTCTTTTCCCTTTCACATCTTACTATAGGTAGCAAAAAAGAAATCAGACTATGTGTTCAACACTGTGGTGGAGAACTCCTCAGCTAAATATGCCCCTTCATCATTTCCAAATTCCACTTTCCACAGAATTGCAAGATACAATTTTGCTGGGCTTTCTACCCCTATATGATGAAGATCCCATTTCCTCCAGCTTCTCATAAGTGTTCTTCATGTTCATGTTCATCTCTCCTCCATTCTCCACAATTCTCAAAAGCATCTTTGTGTATCCTGCTAATGACTCTTTATTTAACTGAGTATATGGTATTATCAAATTCAAAAGCTCCAAGCCAACCATGCTTGGGAAAAGAAAGCTGGAGCCCTGGGCTTCAAGGTGTAAGTTGACAGAATAGCTAACAAGAAAGCCCTTTCACTGACGGTGACCATCCACACTGGCAAGATATAATAGCTAAATACATAGGTTTAAATCCTGTGTCTGCTGCTGACCATCTGAGTGAGCTGAAGTACATTTTTAAGCCTCTCTGAGCTTCAGTGTCCCAGTCTGTGATGTAGAGATTAAAATACCTACCTAAAGGGTTGTTTTGAGGCTTAAACAAGATATTGAATGTAAAGTATACTTAGCACATTGCATGGCTTGTGGTAAGTGCTCTTTAGATGGAATCTGAAAAGAAATGATATCCGTGCTCCTGGTGAGTGTAACAAAGACTGAATCATCAACAGCCCTGTTCTTGGGATCCTTGAACGGCAAATCCAAGGGACAACCACTGCTTCAGGGAGAACCCAGGACACTATAACCATGAAGAGCCAGAAGTGAAATGAGCATACATTCATAGAGCAAGCGAAATATTCTGATTTCGCCTCTCCCTTTGAGACAGTTTTTGATGTTTATTTTGGGGTGTAAATGTTTATTTACATTTTACTAAAATAAAAATAAAATATGTTTACTTTAGTATGGACACACACACATGTGCAGACACATACATACACTGAGATATTTCTTCCCCAAAATCAGTGGCTCTCAAACTTGTACGGGTATCAACATCATGTGCAGGGCTTGTTGAAACAGGAATTCCTGGGCCTCAGCCCCTGAGTTTCTCTTCCTGGGGTGTGTGCATGCATGTGTGTGTGCGCATGTGTGCCTGTGCACGCATGTGCTCAATCTTATCTGACTCTGTGACCCTATGGACAGAGCCCTCCAGGCTCCTCTGCCAATGGAATTTTCCAGGAAAAAAACACTGCAGTGGGTTGCCACTTCCTCCTTCAGGAGATCTTCCCAACCCAGGGATCAAAAGACAAATCTCCTTTGTCTCCTGCTTGGCGAATTCTTTACTACTGTGCCACCCGGGGAGCCCGTAGATCTGGGTGGGGCTACAGAATTTACATCCAACAGTCTCCAGTTGGTGTTACTGCTGCCGGTCCCAGGACCACATGGGGAGAACTACTGCCCTAGAGAATGAGACGAAATGGATGTGCCTTCTGAAAGTATATGGCATTCTATCACTGGTCACATAAGATTAAAATGGCTTTTAAATAAGCGTGTGGTACTTGGTGCATTTTTTTACACAACCAGCAGAAATATAAGCAGACAGATAGCCCTTGTGTCT
This sequence comes from Cervus elaphus, assembly GCF_910594005.1. Taxonomy (NCBI): domain Eukaryota; kingdom Metazoa; phylum Chordata; class Mammalia; order Artiodactyla; family Cervidae; genus Cervus; species Cervus elaphus. The sequence continues at coordinate 68,097,749 of NC_057825.1, read as the reverse complement.
GAGAACTGAATTTAACCCAGTTCTTTTTTAAATTGCAATCTATAATATTCTTTTTTCCTCCAAAATTTAGAGCCTGCAAAATCTTTACCCATTTTATTAATACTGGCTGTTATGAAACATTACCGTAAATCACACTTCAGTTTTTGCAGAGTGGTTCAATAAAGCAGGGTAATATAAGTTGGAGACAAATTCTTATTCTCATTGCCCAAGAGGATAAACAAAGGATAAATTATATTCAAGGAGTTTGACCTAAGCAGGAATTTTGAAGGCATTCAGTATCTACCAAAACTAATCAGCTACAGCCTTCTGGGAAAAAAGTGGGGCATTTCTATTTTTTTTTTTCAGGTTTTCTGTGGAATGGTTATAAAAGTAGAGGATTTTGTTTTTTTAACAACATAAGGTCTAATAATTCTTTTACTTCATTTCAACACAGAAAAATTTGATGAAGCACTTTCAGCATTTTAGTTTATTTTAAAAGACTTTTAAACAAACAAGCAATTATAGTTCTAAACAAAAAAGCAATTATAATCTAACAAGAGTCTATTGAATACCCTTCAGTTAAAGACAAGTGAGACAGAAGGTAATCATGTACCTCAGGGTACTTAAATAAAACACATTCAGTGTGTGTGTGTGTGTGTGTGTGTGTGTGTTCAACATGTAGTCCAGAGGAAAGGGCTTATTTCCATACCACTGTATAAAGGATATTGTTTATCTGGTCTTACACTCAGAGTATCAGGCCTGGGAAAACACACAGCTATTGAGTCCATCCAGTTTACTTGCCTCTATACTGCAGTATATGAAGGATGTATCCAATATTTTCGCCATAAGTTTCTTTGCCCTAAAGATCTTTGATGCAAGTATTTTTTGCAGCAAACATTTTCCTTGCATAACTAATTAGCCATAGGCAATTTTGCCATAAAAGTTAAAATAATGAAAAAAGAGGGACATTAAAATGGAAATAATGAAACATGAGAAAGGAACAAGAAAACTAAAAAGAATTTGTTGCAAAACACAAAATACTTGAATACACTTAAAACATGGGTAGATTCATGGCAATATTGTGAAAATGACTGATTTTATTTTGTGAGTTGTACCTAAGCACTTGTCTTCAAAATCTTGTATTGATAGTAAAATCTTCAAAATCTTTTATTTTTTTTTTTGCTTGTTGATTCATCTCCTCATTCAGCATCACACTCTTATTCTTCATCAAGAGGAGTCTTGAATTCCAAATACTAGGATGCATATTGGTAATTGAAGTTTGTGTCATGTTGTAAAAGCTTCTATCCCATTATTTGTTCTTGGCATATTGTCACATGTCCGTTAGTAGATGTTCCAAAGTTCTATGGGAAATGTGGGTTCAACTCTCTGTCAGCTCAATAAAGTCATCAATAATGTCTCTAACCAAAGACATGTAAACACATTCCAACCAGTTGAAACCAAACTGTCAAACCAGACTGTCAGCCAGTTATTTTATCTTTCACAGCAAAATTGCCTTACAGCCAAAAAGTTATATGGCAAAAATGCTGTGGCAAAGATGTCTATCACAAAGATGCTTATAGCAAAAATACCCAGAATCATGAGGGAGTCCTTATGACTGATGGTATAAAAGATGTTCCATTTAGACCCTTGCCCCTCCTCTCTAAAAAAAACAATTCTCATTAAGGTCAACCATCACCTCCATGTTACTAGATCCAATTTTCATTTTTATTCCTCGTCATATTTGAGGAATAAAATATGCCAAATCAACACTGATGACCACATCTTTTGTTTTTAAATAATCACTTCCCTTTTCTTTCATACCTCATGTTTCTGATTTTTCTCTTACTTCTCAGGCTGATCCTTCTAAGGCTCCTCTGAAAACTGGGTCCCCTCCAGTCTCTCCTCAGCTTGATTCCTCCTGTCTTCAGTCTCTCCCAAACACTCTTCACATGTACCACAGCACCAATCACTCCTCAAACATCAGTGCTCTCAAATTATATCTCGGTCTCTGGAACTCTTTTCTCAGCTCCATATCCATGTAACTAAAACTGATTATACAGTCGTTTCTCTAAAATCTCTACCTTAGTTGCACAAAGTCTAGGAGACCTATTCTCTCTCCCTGCTCTATACACAATGCATCACCATGACCATAAATCTTACTCCCTAAGTGGCTCATGCAGCCTTTGATTTCTTTCCACCTCCACAGCCACCACTTTAGTCCAATGTACCACCATCTTTAGCCTGGATTCTCACAATAGCCAGATCTACACACTCTGATCCATTCTCGCTCCCTCTAATATATTCTCCATGATGCGACCAGCATAACCTTCTCAAATCACAAATCTGAGAAGAAACTTCTTAGAGAATTCAGTACCAATCAAGCTTCAAACCATTTGATACCCACTGGCCAATAAACTCCTCCATTCCCCAGCTAAGACTGTTGGGAACAGTCAAACTTAGCCGACCCCCTCCTTGACCATCCTGTGCTTCGGCAAGGCCACTACTATCCCGTCACAGAGACAGTAGTTTGAAGTTCATGTTGAGATTCTACCCAACCATTTTTGGACTGGCACTCTTCAGAAATTTTGTTTCTGAAAGAAAATGTCCTCTCTAACCCTCATCCTTACTTTGAAACCTGGCTTCTAACAGGCTTCTAACATTTTGTACCAAACTTTTCAAAAATAATTATAATCTGATCCCACCTTTCCAGAGCCTGGACATATTCACACAGAGGAAGAACAAAGTCACCAACTTTTACATAGCCCAGCTAATCATGGAAGTGTGTCCCGGCTTCAGATAACTTGTTTTAATTTTTTTCTTGGCAGAGTAATGTAAAATTAAAATGGGGAAAGATATTTAATATTTAATAGAAAGCTTTAAAAAGAAACCTGCTGTTATTGCTATGTATCTTGATGCAAACAAAGATTATGATGATAATAAAAAGATAAAGAAGATACTTGGCATTCGAAGAAAAATATAACAGAAATCTGATGATGTAACCTCTTGTTTAAAAGTGTTCAAAGCTTGTGCATTGCTCTTAGAACAAAAGTAAATTCCTTACCACAACTCTGAGGCTCCACAAAGACTGGAATCTTCTAACGCCCAGTCTCTACTGCACCACCACCACCCCTTACTCCCTGGGCTCCGGCCACACTCCCTTCGGTTGCTTGAATGCACCAAGCTTCCACCTCCTAGGTGCTATTTGACCTCCCCTCCCATACCCTTAGTTAACTTGTTTCATTCTTCAGTTGTCAGCCTATAGCCTGCCTTGTCAAGGGAGGCTTTCCTGATGTTGAAGAGTCTGATCTCACACCGCCATGTACTTCTCCTTCATGGCACTTATCACAATTGTGGTTTTATGTTTGCTACTAAGATTCGTTGAGTAACGTCAGCCTCCCACTCTAGACTGTAGGGCAGACTGGAACTGTTTTGTTATGTATTATATCCTCAGCACCTGGCCCTGCCAGACGCTCAATAAACACTTGTAGGATAAATGAGGAGATAAACAAGAAAGATTAGCTGAGAATTCATTAATGCAGACTCTGTAATAAATAACACACAGACTGCTAACAAATAATATGGCCACAGAAAGAGGTGTGAACTCACATAAACCACCAAGCACCCAATACTATGCATGGCTCTGGGGGGCTTCTGGCCTAACTGCTCATTTCTCCTCACTAGAATGTCACTGAAATCCATAGATGGGTGGGTTTGGGGAGATACTCTTACCCAGATCTTTGTCTTATTGTCTGGTCCTAAGTCATCCACTGATCCAGTTCCTCTTATTTCTCAGCTGTTCAATTCACATGCCAGGATGTCCCCACAGGCTGCTCACCTCTTTGGACCAGTCCCTTGAACTAATCACAGAGAAAAAAAACACTCATCAGCATGGTAGTCAGGGCCCCTCATGATCCAGCAGCAAAATGCACAGCACTCTGTCTATGAGTCAGTCGTACTCCTCAAACACAGCATTCCAGCCCCACTCATCTGCTCTAAGTTCTCCAAACAAGCCATGTTGGCTCTCCTCCCAGGCTTTGCACAGGCTATTGCCTCTATCCATGATGCTCTTCCCAATGCCCCCTCAACCCTTCACACTTCTACATGTCTGCCACCTTCTTCTGACAAACTGCTGCCCCAGTGAGGTTTGACTAGGGGTTTCTCCTGTTCACAGGGTGCCTTGCGGTACAGTGGTTTTGCCTGTGTCCTTTGAGGTCTTCCTCACTAGTCTGCAAGAACAGAGGCTGAGCCTTTCTCAGTTATGTCATCAGAGCTCAGCAGAGGTTAGAGACTAGTAGGTAATTAGTAAATATTCATTGAGTGGCTGCAGAGAGGCCTCAGATTCTATTTATGCAACAGGTCAGAGTTCAGTCAGTACCAGAGTTTTGCAACTCAAAGCAATTCTTGTTTCATTTGCTTTTGCATAGCTTCAGTACCACTGCAGAAACCCTGAGATGCATTGGTTCCCTAATGCTCATTTGGCAACAATACCTTCTGTAAAATATTGCCTTCTCTGTAGTACTGAGTACAAGACATTTTGTAGGCCTCTCTATATTCTGACAGGAAGAAAATAATTTTGCCAGTATCAGTACAATTCAAAATAATCCCCCTCCTTGCTAGCCCTAAGGCTTGTACTTGAGCACTTTCAAAAGCATGATACAAGAAACATCATTGTCCAGGATGTTAATTGATGTTATGCAAAAAAGAACTATTCCAAAGTAAACTATGTTTGAGAAACACTAGCTAAAACAAAGTTAGATGAGAGTCTTTACTGTAGGACTACTCAGAGCCTGTGACAAGTTAGTCTACGTTGTGAATTTCCAAAAGGGGGATCTAGTTCACAACCATTCCCCAAATATATCAAACCATAGAGCTCCAAACCCACCCTTTTTGTGCATTTTTGGGGGACGGAGACTGGTCTTCTATGGAACTCACTTTGGGAAATGCTGTTTTATGAATACTTTCTATTAATATAGCTTATTAAAAAAAAACATTTCCTCAGCTTAAAGACTGATTGCTGCCTATATGGAGTTGTACTATGCATCAGTGTTATGTCCAGTCATATAAGCAAGTGACATTCATGGTCTCTTCTTTGTGCAAGAATACACACAACTGAGGAAGTACTGCTTAGCACAACTCTGCCCTCAAGGGAGCTTGTTCACAAGGCAGACTAAGAAAATGCCTACAGCCTAGACATGGTGCAGCAAAGAAGCAGGCCATGTCCTCCACTGAACAGAGCCAAAGAGGCAGAGCACAGGCTTCCCAGCTGCCCTTCCCAACTGCCACTCAATATCTGTTAAAAATGACCTTACCCCTGATGTTGCTCCTTGAAGGCAAATTTTATATTCAACCACTTTGTTCAAAGCAGATACTTGCTACACCCTCTCAGTTCAGTTCAGTCACTCAGTCGTGTCCGACTCTTTGTGATCCCATGGACTGCAGCACGCCAGGCCTCCCTGTCCATAACCAACCCCAGGAGTTTACCCAAACTCATGTCCATTGAGTCGGTGATGCCATCCAACCATCTCATCCTCTGTCGTCCCCTTCTCCTCCTGCCTTCAATCTTTCCCAGCACCAGGGTCTTTTCCAATGAGTCAGCTCTTCGCATCAGGTGGCCAAAGTATTGGAGTTTCAGCTTCAACATCAGTCCTTCCAATGAACACTCAGGACAGATCTCCTTTAGGATGGACTGGTTGGATATCCTTGCAGTCCAAGGGACTCTCAAGAGCCTTCTCCACCCCTAAATAGTAACAAACCTTCAATGCCCCTTGGACCCTTAATTATGTGTGTGTGTGTGTGTGTGTGTGTATACATATATATATACACACATACATATACATATATACATACACACACACACACACACACACACACATATAGGCTTCCCTGATGGCTCAGACAGTAAAGAATCTGCCTGCAATGCAGGAGACCTGGATTCAATCCCTGGGTCAGGAAGATCCCCTGCAGAAGGCAATGGTAACCCACTCCAGTATTCTTGCCTGGAGAATTCCATGGACAGAGGAGCCTAATGGGCTACAGTCCATAAGGTCACAAAGAGTCGGACACAACTGAGCAACTAACACTCCCTTCTTTTCTTATGTGTGTGTGTGTGTGTGTGTGTATTCTTTTTCAGATTCTTTTCCATAATAGGGTATACGGTTCTTTTCTTGTTTTTATCTTGAACGTAGAACTGGCCCAGCTGGTTCTAAACCATTCCTGGACCCTTCCTAGTACACACTCTCAACATACACACACACACATTTAACATACAGAGCTTCACATATACACCATTTAAATTTTAAGTTTGCAAATCTTTCTGCAAAAAGTCAAGTCATGCAAGAAATTTTAAAAATATAATTTCTAAAGGACAATCATACTCTGCCCTCTGATAAACCATTTTCATAAATCCTGCATGAAAAAGGAGTGAGGAGATGGACACAGAAACACACAGATCAGGAGCTTCACAGCCTCTTGGTGGATCCAATAGTGCCAGCAGAGAAGGAAATTGTCCCCATGGAACAGCCCACCCCTTCACTTCCAAGTCTAGCTCCCCCACAACAGTTCACAGCATGCAAGCTCATGCCATTGAATCTGTTTGCAGGACCCTTGTATTCTAGGGGATTTATGATAATAGCCCTATGTTTCCTTTTACAAATCAATAAGACTTCAAAACTGAGAGCTGGGAAAATGTAAATCCATGGTGGGTATAAAACCCACTGAATTATATGCTTATTTACTATTCCTCACAGCACATGAGCTAATCTAATAATTCATTTCTGACCCTAGAAAATGTGTTGACTTGCATGAGCCTCAAAGCTACATGTGCCCGGTTTTGGCCTGTTTGGCTTTGGGGAAAAGAGAGGGCAGAAGAGAGGGATACAGGAACCAAATTTGGCCGACATCTATTGAGTGCTTACTTTGCTCTGATCAATGTGGGATAAGGAAAGAGTGAAAGCTGGGAAGTATCAGGACAAGTGGTCCCTCCCTTATGACAGGACCAGCTTGACACCAACACCCCTCACATGGCAAGAGAGGAAGGATGGGATGGAGACAAAGGCAAGGCCACTCGAGGCCGGAAAGAAAGACACAGACAGGACAGCATAGGACCGTAATGACAAATGAGCTGCTCAATATCTGTAAAAGAATGACCTTACCCTTGATGCTGCTCCTTGAAGACAAATTTTATATTCAGCCACTTTGTCCTAAGCAGACACTTGCTACAGTCTCTAAATAGTAACAACCTTTCAATGCCTCTTTTGACCCTTAGTTTTATATATATATATACATATATGTATATATATATATATTCTTTTTCAGATTCTTTTCCATTATAGGTTATTACAAGATATTAAGTACAGTTCGCACCCACCATTGAGCCTTAACTTTTAAAACAATTGCCGCTGACACTGAGGTGCTCTCCATGATCTGTTATATTTGTATGTCTTGTCTACATCGAGAATTACAGAGTGTCAAAAATGTAAGCCATTATCCATTCTAACCTCTGCAATTTTCTGACTGAACAAATCCCATCTAACTTACTTCCACCTTGCCCCTCAATGGTGGGAACGTCAGCTGAGGCTGAGAGTGAAGCTGAACAATACTCCAGAGCTCTTATAGCTCATCCGCTCAACAGTATTTATGTAAGAAGACAAAAAGATGAAGAATCCAGGAGGCTCCTCAAGGAGCTCAGAGCCTAATGGGGGAGAGGACATACAAACAGATCATCACTAGAAGAGAGTAAGGAAAGCCGGCAGTGAGCACAGTTAAGAATGGCCTCGGAGCCGTACAAGGGTAACTCATTTCATCAGCACACTTCCATCATTCCTGTTTTAGGGACGAGGAGACCAAGGCTTAGAGTTAAACCCAGAAAGCTTATCTCCAGAGCCACAGTCTCAACCATAACCATATACTTTGATCCCACACCCCTACTTTGGCAGGCCCCTTCTGCCACCTCCTCCCATCAAGTTTCTCCAAATCTCATATGACCTCTCTCTTCTTTCCTCCTGACCCCCATAAACCCATCCAGGTGGCTTGGAAGAAAGAACAGTGAGACATTGTGCTGTGTGGCTGGGTTTGGCACTATGGGTAAGACATAGCTAGTTGCCTTCTTAACCATTTTTTTTTTCACTCAAACTTTGGACAGTGACCAGTGCAAATCATGTCTGATTCATTAGAGCTGGGAACACAAAGACAAATAGAAAACCTTTAGATGTAGCTTTAAGTCATTTATCAACTATGAGTTGATACCAGTTAATAATATCAAGACCTTAAATTCACTTTCTCCCCAAAGGGTCAAAACATGCCATACACAAGTACACTCAGTCGAGACTCGAAATTAGGAGGAAGGAACTTTTGCTATAACTTTGAATCAATGGATTCTATGGCTGTTTTAATGTTTACCTGGGTAAACTTACAGTCTGATTAAAACTCCCCCTTAGTTTAGAGTTGGACTTTCAACTTTCCCAAACCTCCCAACACACATCTCATTTCACCCTCACAACAACCCCATAAAGGAGCTTTTACCACATTTCACAGCTAGAAAGCTGAAATTTAGACATTTCAAAACACAAAAAAATTTCAAATACATAAATGTGCTTCTTCTACAAAACATGATTCTATAAAACATAATTTTTCTATAAAATCATTACCTCAGTTTAGATATCTAACAGAGCTTATGCACTACCATTGAGAGAAACTATTTGTTAGAACTCTGTTTCCAGAAGTGGAACCACCTAGGTACAGACACACATCTTCTGCACCAAAACTGCTTTTAACACTGTTTAATATCACTCTGGCAGGCCTCCTAACCTCACATTTTAGCCCCATTCACAGTGGGCTTTCTACTGTTGAAAAGAAGTGCTGCATCTTAACTTCTGCAGGACGTGACCTGACACTTGACTGATTATACTATTTCTAGTTGCAGCTGTAGGCATTTGGGTTCAAAGTGAAATGAACCACAGGAGAATGTGAAGTGTTTAAATTCTCCAACTGCTAAAGCTGAGGGCTTAGCTCTCTCTATCCAAGGCCTACCTATTCTCACAGTTGCAAACACTTGACGAAAAAACCCTCTCTTTAAAAGACAGACAGACTGCATAACTTGACTGTGAAGGAGGTTGAATGGTCACTAAATGCTTTGAGGTTTTTAATGGGCAGTTTCATGCAGAAACACCATGGGACAAAGGGACACAGGAGACCCGTTTGTGTTGTAACTCACCCTCCCAAAGGGTCACATAACAGAAGAGGTGTGACCTCCAAATATGACTCACCTAGACTGTGATCCCAAATCCCCAGGTTAACACCATTCAGGCTTCTCCTACAAGACAGGGAAAACAATGTCTGCCTAATAGGATGTGCATGCATGCATGCTCGGGCATGTCCAACTCTTTGCAACCCCATGGACTACAGCCCACCAGGCTCCTCTGTTCATGGAATTTTCCAGGCAAGAATACTGGAGCAGATTGCCGTTTCCTACTCTGGGGGATCTTGCTGACCCAAGGATCAAACCTGCATCTCTGGCATCTCCTGCATTGGCAGACAGATTCTTTACCACTGAGCCACCAGGGAAGTCCTGGGATCAATCATTTTCTAGAGCTGTCATTAAAAAAAGCACCACAGACTGGGTAGCTTAAAAAATAAAAACACTGTCCCACAGTTCTGGAGACTAAAAGTCTAAGGTCAAGGGGTTAGCTGGCTTGGTTCCTTCTAAGAGCTGTGAGGGAAGGCTCTGTTCCAGGCCCCTCCCCTTGGCTTGCAGTGGCCGTCTTCAAGCTCAGATGGTGTTCTCTCCATGTCCATGTCTGTGTCCAAACTTCCCCTTTTCATAAGAACAGCAATCCTATTAGATTAGGACCCTATTGCTTATTTTAACTTGATTACTTCTATAAAAACCCTATCTCCAAATAAAGTCAGTACATTCTGGAGTATTATGGCTTAGAACTTGAACCTGTGAACTGGGGGAGGAGGTTACAATTCAAGCCGTCACACTGGGAGAGAACATTTTTTAAGCCCTTGGCATAACGAGCATTCAAAACTTGGCTCCTGATTTTCCCCATTCCTGGCACTGCTATTGTCCACCATAAACTCTGAGTAAGTTATCTGATCTCTCTGAGTATATGGTCCATGCCAATGAAGAGAAGAGGCTAGAATCATGGATTTTAAAGGTTTCACTAATACTCTCTGTTGCTGTACTTTGTTGATGCCTTTTTCTGTTCTAATACACATATTTTGCATTTTATAACTTCTACCAGGACAGTCTGTTTTTCCTTTCTTCCTTACTTCCATCTTTCTACTTTTCTTTTCCTTCTTTATACCTACAGGTATCTCTGCCAATCAATTTGAATGCATTTTTAATAGCACCGTAACTTTAGTTTGCTCACATTATTAGGGGAAAAGATGGACCTCATTAGTTGAGTTAATCTCCCCCCACAAACCATGGGATAAAAGAAAATATGTTTAAGATTTTTTAGATGTGCTTACAAAATCCAAAATAGTCAGCCATTCCTAGGAAGCAAATTAAAATGCCCTTTTCTTTCCTGGAAGTTAAGTAAGGAATCACACAACCTAGTGTTCTAGAAACCAAATGACTGAAAGAACCATACAATTAAAAAAATTTTTTTTGATGTGTACCATTTTTAAAGTCTTTATTGAATTTGTTACAATATTGTTTTTGTTGTTGTTTTTTTTAATTGGAGGAAAATTGCTTTACAATGTCATGTTGGTTTCTGCCATACAATACAAATCAGCCATAATTATATATATGTCACCTCCCTATTCAGCCTCCCTCCTCCCACCCATTCCCACCCCTCTAGGTCATCACAGAGTACTGTGCTGGGGTCCCTGTGTTATTTAGCAACTTAGCAACTGTCTATTTTACATAGTGTATATATGTCGATCCTATTTTCTCCATTTGTCCCACTCTCTCCTGCCCCCACTGTATTCACAAGTCCATTTTCTACATCTTGTCTTCATCCCTTCCCTGCAGTTAGATTCATCAATACTATTTTTCTAGACTCCATATATGCACATTAATATGTATGTGTTTGTGTTCCATCATGTCCAACTCTTTGGGACACTAGCCTGTAGCCTGCCAGGCTCCTCTGTCCATGGGATTTCCCAGGCAAGAATACTGGAGTGGGTTGCAATTTCCTTTTCCAGGGAATCTTCCTGACCCAGGGATCAAACCCACGTCTCCTTTCGCATGAATTGGCAGGTAGAGTTTTTAACGCTGCGCCACCATGCTACACCACCTGGAAAGTCACACTTTAATGCACAATATTTATTTTTTCTCTTTTTAACTCACTTCACTCTATAAGCTTGTGAAAAGTGAAAGTGTTAGTCACTCAGTCATGTCTGACTCTTTGTGACCCCATGGACTGTAGCCTGCCAGGCTCCTCTGTCCATGGAATTCTCCAGACAAGAACACTGGAGTGGGTTGCCATTCCCTTCTCCAGGGGACCTTCCCAATGCAGTAATTGAACCCGGGTCTCCTGCATTGCAGGCAGAAGCTTTACCATCTGAGCCACCAGGGAAGCCCCAAGCTTGTGAAGTTGAAAATCAAATCCAGGGTTTGACAAGAATAACTTCCATGGAAGTTTCCAGGGGAGAACTTCCACAGGAAAAATACATTCTATCCTGTGCTGAAGCTCCCGGGCTCTGCACCTGGCTTTACAAACCACCGGGAGCTGCCTGCTCTAGAGTCGGGTGTTTCCCTGGTTTCAGCACACATATGGGGGGCTTTGGAGCCATAAAAAATCAGAGTTATGTGCAGGTCTCTCCTGTCCCTCCCTCTTCATTAAAGACAATTTGACTTCTGAGTAGGGTGATTTTCCATATGCTGTTGGGATGACTTGACAAGGCCCCCAGTTTCCTTTGGGAAAGGAATACACCAGGACCTTCTGCAGCCTTGGGGACGGGCTGCTTGCTCAGTCGTTCCTGCATCCAAGCTCAGAATCCCACCTCAGTCCAGACAGCAGGTCTTTCCTAACACACAGTTGGTTCTGACCTGGTTCTCACCTACATTGGTATCCTCAGGCAGGAGGCAGGTATGCATAGTTTTGGGGGGAAAGCTGATGGGCAACCACATGTCTCTGGGGATAACCTAGGCCAGGAAATCAGGAGCTCATTCAGACAATTCTGGAGCCAAAGACTCTGAGCATGGCCCAGAGGCAATGAAAGATCTTTAGGTCTCTGGTGAGTTCATGGCTCGACTCCAGCTCCAGCTGCTGTAATTATGGTCTTAACAGGACAGCAATTTCTTGCATCTCATCTGAGGAGGAGGAGGAGGAAATAAGACAGAAGAGCACTAGGATCTGGAAGAGGAACCTCTTCCCGAGGATTGAGGAGTGCCACAATCCTTTGGCCACCTGATGGGAAGAGCCGACTCATTGGAAAAGACTCTGAAGCTGGGAAAGATTGAGAGCAGGCGGAGAAGCGGGTAACAGAGGATGAGATGGTTGGATGGCATCACTAAATCAACAGACACGAGTTTGAGCAAACTCTGGGAGATGGCGAAGGACAGAAGAGCCAGGTGTGCTACAGTCCATGGGGTCCCAAAGAGTCAGACATGACTTAGCGACTGAACAACAACAATTGACTTCAGAGGCCACTCACCAAGGGATAAAGAGATGGAAGGAAGTTTCCATATTTGATTCATCCCTTTGTTTATGTAATATTAACTTCAGGTGAAATTGTACTACAGTTCTCCTCCTGCCTCTTCCCTGCGCAGAGTCAGGACCTGCTGAGCCCACTGGAATAGGATTTCACGGTATAACTGGTAAGGGACGACTCAATGCTAAGGCCTGAGATTACAGCAGGGTCAGTGGCCATACTCCAGGGTCCTCAGTTGGTCTTAAGTCCCAAAACTGATGGAGAAGCAAGACTCCTTGACAGGTCACCAACCCCACTGTTTCCAAGGGTCAGGATTAGCCAGGAAGCAAAACATCAAGGGATGAAGTGTCACCAGTCCAGAGGCCCTGCCATGGATGTGGGCCGGGAGCCCAGCATTAGGCAATCAATAACAGGAACATGATCACAAGCACCACAAAGAGGAAGGGGCATAATAGAAACTGCTTGTCCACGTACTGGGGCATTCCCGGGACAGCTGCAGGAGGCCACCTGTCATTCATGGTCAGTGCTGTGGCAAACATGCCACAGGGGAAAACCCCCAACTCCAAAATATATCTGGAGGCCACTGTCTCCAAATCCACACCTTTGAATCCCCCTCTGTTCTCCAGCTCTGGCCTGTGTCCTTGAGG